>NW_012101887.1:2374547-2383383 GCF_000951045.1 Mandrillus leucophaeus | reverse complement strand
TTTACTGCGGCACTATTCACAATAGCAAAGACTTGGAATCAACCCAAATGTCCATCAGTGACAGACTGGATTAAGCAAATGTGGCACATATACACCATGGAATACTATGCAGCCATAAAAAAGGATGAGTTTGTGTCCTTTGTAGGGACATGGATGCAGCTGGTTACCGTCATTCTCAGCAAACTATCGCAAGAACAGAAAACCAAAGACTGTATATTCTCCCTCATAGGTGGGAACTGAACAATGAGATCACTTGGACTCCGGAAGGGGAACACCGCACATCAGGGCCTATTATGGGGAGGGGAGAGGGGAGCGGAAGTGCATTGGAAGTTATACTTGATGTAAATGACGAGTTTTTGGGTGCAGTACACCAACATGGCACACGTATATATATGTAACAAACCTGCAAGTTGTGCACATGTACCCTAGAACTTAAAGTATAATTAAAAATAATAATAGTAAAAAAACACAACCCTACCAGCTAAGTTCTATTATGATCCCTGTTGTATGCATGAGTAAACAGAGGCTAAAGTCATCCATGAGTAGCATAGGCTAGATATAAACAAGGAGAGGTTTCCAAGCACTGTGCCCCTTCAGCAGCATTTAAAGAATGGCCACCAAACTCCATGTGCTTCTACAGCCATAATGCTACCCAGTACCATCTATGAATTTCATGCTATCTTGGATTAAGTTAGGCTTTCAGTGTTCTGTGGCTCTTAGTTAGATCAAGCATTCTCCTGGACCCTACCTGATCCTCAACTGAATTTAGGAGAAGCCCCTAGACTGGTATATTATTAAGCTCATGTTCTTAATACACACCAGAACTATTGGTCCCCTGTTTCTACATCTACAGTTACCACCACATTATTGCTCTCTCACCACTACAAAAATTCTAAAAGATGAATCCCAAAAAAGAAATCTATAGTTATAATTGATACTCACCTTCCCCTGAGAGACGGCCTAGGCCCATGTCATCATGGCTTTCTCACTATTTGCCTTAGTCATCAATAAAAATTCAATCCTCCTGAGTCATTATTCATCAACACCCAAGCTTTCTTTTCCATGTATCTGATTCTAACCTAATACCCCACCCCATCATAACTCCAAATTCATCTAATGTTTCCTCTGAAAGTCACGGCCTGCCATTAGTAGAGCCTCCTATATAGTATTCTGACCATGAATTTCTGAATGTTCCATTTATCATCTCATTCTAACAAAAAGCTGCTTTTCCATCAGGGTTCTTTTTCGCCTGTACCTCGCAAGTAATGACTGTTCTCCATCCCACATATCACAAAACACAGAACCTGAAAGTGAAGGAGGTCTTCCCTTTGCTCTCATTACTGCTTCCAGAAAATTTCTGCTCTCCCTCAAAAACCCCAGGGCTTTTCAGCTCAGGCCATCAGACTATAACATCTCCTTGTAGTTGTCCACCAAAGATTTGCACTATCCTCCTATTTCATTGATTCATTTATATAAAAGCATGATTGGTATTAAGTTCAAAAGAGAAATGGAAGAGATTCATTGGAAAGAGTGAATACACACAACTGTTTGGAGGAATTTTGGTGTAAGGAGAGTAGAGAAATGAGGATGCACTTAGAAAAGACTGTAAAAATCAAAGGATTTTCTTTGTTATTGCATTGTTTTGCTTTGATTTTATGATGGAAAATCTAGCAGCATGTCTGTATGACTAACCTTCTGATAAAATGAATGAAATGTTCCTACTTCTGATTAAGTCCAACCTCTCCATATTGTGCCCAGTTCACATCCCCACTTACTTTTCTCTTTCCTACGTGATCTATGTAACCCTCTCTGCTGAATCATTTTCATCAGCATACAATCATGCTGCAATCTCTCTCCCTCTAATATTTGCTAAATAAATTTACATTTTTATTAAAGACCAACTGAACCTCTTTTGTTAAGGTTACTAATAACCTCCACATCACCAAGCTATAATCAATGAATGATTATCTTTCATTACTTCTTTGTGGAACTCAATGCAGGCGATCACATCTCACTTTTTGGACCACTTTTCCCCTTGATTTTCTTGGCATCATTATACTATTGACAGTCTAATCTCTTTCTGGCTTATACTTTTTCAGTCTCCAAATGTTGAGTTATCTCAAGGGCTCAACCATTTCTTTTTCTAGATTCTAATAACTCCTTAGTTTTTCTCATTCAATTCAAGAACTCTCAAATTTATATCTCCAGTCTAAACCTCTTTTCTGAAGTCCAGATTTTTTCAACAACTGCCTCCTCAATATTGCCATTGAATACTTATTAGGTTCTTAAATGTAATATAACTAAAGTATAACTCTTACACCATCTCCTTATTTGATCTTACCATTGTTTCTCAGCTCAGTAAATAGTATCATTATTTTTCCAGTTGCGTAAAATAGAAATCTGCATTGTCCTCGAATTTTGTTTTTCTCCCTTTCTTTATCCAGCTCTACCTTTCAAACATAAGCTGAACCTTATCACATCTTAACAATTTCCACTGCTACCACTCTATTCCAAGTTACCTTTATCTGCCTTCTACACTACTATAATGGCTTATAACTTATCTCATTGTTCCCACTCTTTTTTCCACACAGTAGCCAGAGGGAAAGTTTTAAGTTTCTATCATATCACATATTATTACTAACCTATCTAAAATCTTCCCTATCTAAAATCTGGCTTTTCAACCCATTTACAATGAAACTAAAACTCCCAATCCTTGTTTTCATAATCTAGCTTTTATCAACACTTCCAATCTCATTTCTTCATATGTTCCTTCTTGCACACTACAGTTTATCTACCACGTCCTTCTTCCACTTCCTAGAATACATCAAGGCTTATTCCTACCTGAATATCTTCACGCTTGCTATTCTTTTTGTCTGGAACAAGTCATTGATCTTATCATAACTTGCTCCTATATTTTATTCATGTCTGTGTTCAAAGATCATGAACTTAGAAAGACTTTCCACAGCCAACCCATCTTTGATATTCATCCTTTCATGTGTAATTCCTTTATACTAATTTATTTTTATTAATGCATAGCCACTACAAATTACATTAAATAACTTGTTAATCTGTTGATTTTTTCTGTCTCTCTCACTGGTTCGTCAGCTCTGTCAAAGCAAGAACTCATTGTCTAAAACAATTTTTAATAATTGGTAGTCTTTCAATAGATTGTTTGCTAAATTCATGAGTTAGTGAATGGCTTCATTTTTAAAAATAATACATTTTTATCTGGATATTTCAGAATCTAGGTTTTGTTCCCCTTTTGGCTTAAGTTTTATCTGAAATTTTTTATTTTATATGGCAGATGTGAACATAGTTGAAAAATGTTCTGTATATAATTACAATGATGTGTGCTTTAGAAATGTAAAAATTATAAATTAATATGGAAGATCAAAGGTGGCTAGTACATAAATGTAAGCATCTAGTTAGACATTTTCACTTTAACACAGTCCTTGCAAAGCACAGAATTAACCCAGCTATTCAATCTTACAGAATAATGTTTAGAATTGCTGCTAAGGGTTAAACATAATGTCACTGAGTTCAGCAAAAGAAAAGAAACTTGAATAGTCTTGGATGTCACACAGTCAATAGACTTTCTAGAATACCTATTGTATGATAAGAACTTGTGCTGGACATTCTGTGTTATATTTGGAATATAGGAGAGATAAAGTCCTTTCCAAGTATAGTTTATAACTCAGTTGCTGCCACAAAACATGCACATGAATATTTCTTAGGAAAATTTCCAAACCACATATAAATTAGAACACATTCATGAAGAACTAGCAATGTATGTTAAGACAGGGGAAGGATAAAATGAACAAATAATTTTAAAAGAAGGGCCGGTTTAATCATACAAATGAAAAGGTTGATTTTTCAAGTTGTTAAAAGAACACAAACAGTGAAGAAAATGGAAGCAGCAAGGAAAGGTGTGATTTTTCCAGAAGAGAATTATAATGTTACATGGAAACAAATAATCTGATCATCTAATTTAATAATTATGGAATTGGGCTAATTAAATGGAGAAATAAGAAAGTTAGCAAGGCCTTGATACAGAAAAAAGTTAAAACTTACGCTAATTTTCACTCAATTTTCAAAATCAATGAGAATATTCCAAGGTTAGATGTAATAGATCCAATGTGATTATTTACCAAAGGGCTCAATGGGTATAAGGATTTACAGTGAATAGCAGTCTAGTTCCCATAATGGCAAAGTAGGTAACATATTATCCTGCTGATGACAACTTAAAAAGCCAAACCTTTTTTAAAAAAATTCTGTGCTCATAATTCAGGGATGATTTACCTCTAAATATAGCTGGTTCCTGGATAGGTTCACTGAGAGATTGAGGGACCCTTTTATTCCTTCAGAAAGATGTATGAAGTGCATTCATCCTAAGTTCAATGATTTTTTAAAATATATGTATAAACCTATGTAACCACTGTGAAGATTAAGACAAAATATTTTCTCACCCCATAAATTTTCTCTCCACCCCTTTTTCTCCACGTAACTATTATTGTGTCTTTTATCATAATCAATTGGTTTCGCTTGTTCTTAAATTTCATACAAATGGAGACTTTGCAAGGGAGTCAAATTGAAATGAAATCCTTAAGCCAGTCCCTAATCCAATATGACTGGTTTTCTGATAGAAATATGAAATTTGGACATAGAGACAGACACACACAAAGGGAAGATGATGTGAGGAGCTCCAGGGAAAAGATGGCCACCTGATTGACAGGATGCATCCTCAAGCCAAGAAAATTCAGCAATTGCCAACACACACCAGAAGCTGCAGGAGGCAAGGAAGGAATCCTCTACATGACCATCAGAGACAGCATGGCCTGATGACAACTTGATTTTGTACTGATAGCCTGCAAAAATGGGAGGTAATAAATTTCTGTTGTTTTGAGTCACCTCATTTTTGGCACTTTGTTATGCCCCACTAGGAAACTGATATAATGTATAGCAAAAATCATTTGAAGACATTGGAAAGCATCCACAGCAGGTGCAAGTTTAGGATTTATTATTTGTTTAAAAAAAAAAAAAAGAAAGAAAGAAAAGAGAGGCACAGGAGGTAAATTACACATATAGCTGACTTTTCCTCTGACAGCACTTTTCAGTTTGATCCCACCATATAGGTATTAAAGCTCAAACAGAAGGGAGAATTCTTAGTAAACTGATGAAACAAACAAGAGCTGGAATTTAGGATTGAAGGAGTGGCTATAAATTCAGGAGAAATCCAAAGCAAAGATAACTGCACAAGAAAGGGCCCAAAATATGCACCTACATTCCCACTGAGCATTAACTGACTTCATAACTGCGCATGCACTCCAGAAGAAAGCAACATCCAGAAAGCCAAAGAGCTTAGCAAATTTTTCAATAGCTGCCTAATTCTGGGAGATAAAGTTTGTAATTCAAGTCCAATCGACTTAGAGGATCTTGGTAAACAACTTAGATTTTCATTGGCACCCCAGAAAAGCCATCCTTTAATACTGGAGGCTATGTTAAATTATATCTACACATACAAAGTCCAAAATCAACCTTCTACAGATTAAGGTAATCCACTGCTACTTTATCTTTCTCTCTACCTCCAAAAAATTACATTTCTATGTAAGAACATGGTTTCTAGGGCCTCTGAAGTTTATCATTCACTATGTCTAATATCCCGTGAAAAATTATGACACATGCTTTAAAACTATAACTAAGTGATTGGAAATCACTGAAACAACAAAGAGAAAAGCAGACTGATAGATGGTTCCCAAACTTGCCTGTAAAAAATACTTTAATATACCACTCATAAATTTGCTAAAGGACACATAAGAAAAATGATTATAATTGAAGAAAACATGGAGAATTTCAATAGAGAATTGAGATCTATAAAAAATTGAGATTTTATAAAAGAATGTCATTTGCAGCAACATGGATGGACCTGGAAACCATTATTTTAAGTGAAATAACTGAATCAGAAAGTTAGATACTGCAAATTCTCACTTATTAGTGGGAGCTAAATCATGTGTACACATGGACATAGAATGTAAAATAATAGACACTGGAAACTCCAAAGGGTGGGAGGGCAGAAGAATGGTGAGGGATGAGAAATTACATAATGGGTGCAATGTACACCATTTGGGTGATAGTTATACTAAATGCCCAGATTTCACCATTAGGCAATATAACTATATAACAAAAATTCACTTGTGTGCCCTAAATGTATAAAAGCAAATAAATAATGCAATTGACATTCTAGACCTGAAAAACACATTCTTTGAAATTAATAACTCATTTGATTAATATAACAGTAGGTTGGACACAGCATAAAGCAGAAATAGAGAAGTCAAAATAAGGTCCACAGAAAATATCCAAATCTAAAACACACAGAGAGCAAAAAAGAATAACAAGAACAACAACAAAAACAGCAGGACATAATCAAATACTCTAACGTATATGTCACTGGAGTCACAAGGATAAGGAGAAGATTATGGAGCACAAAAATGCCCAGGAATTTCCCCAAACTGACTAAAAAACAATTTAGAAAGCATGTCGAATCCCAAACAGGGGTGACTAGGAAACAACTCTGCTAGCTATGTTGATTTACTCATTCAAAAACCATAACTTGAGTGCTTACTGTGAACCAAGAACCAAGGATACTTCACTGAAAGGATATTACCTCTATTTTCACAAAGCTTGAAGTCTAACAGGAAAGACAAATATTAATGACTTATTTACAGTAATGTTTTTACAAAAAAAGATTAGAATCCCATAAAACATGTGTATTTGACTTGGATATGATTCATTACTCTGTATACATCACTATGCATATAATTATAGCTTTGGATTGTGGAGCTTTTTATAATTTTTTTTAATTTATACACTTTTCTAAAAGAATTAAGGTGTAATGGCTGGGTGCAGTTGCTCACGCTGTAATCCCAGCACTTTGGGAGGCTGAGGGGGCAGATCACCTGAGGTCAGAAGTTTGAGACCAACCTGGCCAATATGGCGAAACTCTGTCTCTACTAAAAATACAAAAATTAGCCCGACATGGTGGCGGGTGCCTGTAATGCCAGCAACTCAGGAGGCTGAGGCAGGAGAATCACTTGAATCCAGGAAGCAAAGGTTGCAGTGAGCGGAGATCATACCATTGCACTCCAGCCTGGGTGACAGAGTGAGACTCTGCCCCCCCCCCCAAAAAAAAGAATTAAGGTGTAACATAGGAAAACAGGAAAGTAGGAGAAGAAAGAATTAGGGCAACCAGTGAGAATATGGCTATATCTAATAATCTAGGCAAAAGATGAAGGTGAAACAGATTGAGGTATGTGAACAAATACATAAGTAACTGGATAGAAATGAGAAGTGTAGAATGTAAAATGACCCTATACGGTTATTTATTAGTTCAGTGAAGTGAAGCATAGGAAATCGAAGATAACTTCAGTTTGAGATGAGAGATTGAGAACTATTACAGAAGTTTAAACACAAACTATACAAATACAAAGAAAGAGATGAATTTGATAGGCACTAAGATGAACTTGAAAGTAATCTATTTAAATAAATAAAAATGGACAGTTAAACGTGATTAAAGATTCATGATAGAGCTAAACAACAATTTCTTCTTTCAGCAACATGGATGGACCTGGAAACCATTATTTTAGGTGAAATAACTCTGAAACAGAAAGTTAGATACTGCAAGTAAAAATTGTTTTACTTAATAACATATTTTTCTTGAAAATTTTGGACAACTGACCCTCAAATTCATTAATCTTCTTGCCTAAGTCAACCAATTTCAGCCTTGCAAGAATGTAAAATATTTTATACCCTGGAAGATTTAACACATCACTGAATGACAAATATTTATAGAATCAAAGCCAATATATTTATTATATTTTTAAAAGTACATTATAAAATATTACTAAAATAAGATAATAACTCTAATATCTACCATATTACTGTAGATAATAACTCTCAATATTTACCATATTACTGACAAGACAACTACTGAGCTACTGAGCTAAATATTTAGGCTCAAACTGTTTGACCTAGGAAAGAAGAGGAAAAGGAGGAGGAGAATGAGTCA
Source organism: Mandrillus leucophaeus (assembly GCF_000951045.1). NCBI lineage: Eukaryota > Metazoa > Chordata > Mammalia > Primates > Cercopithecidae > Mandrillus > Mandrillus leucophaeus. Next base: position 2,375,321 of record NW_012101887.1, on the reverse strand, counting down.
CCTTTCATGCCAATAATGAATTATATTCCTCTCCTCCTAACTAACAAAGGCACCAAGTTTGAGTTATTTTCTTCAATTGCCACCATCTAGAAATATTTCAATCACCTTTTAAAATAAGGCTTATTTTTCCATCTCTTCCAGTAATGTGAAATCAGCATTGAAATTTCAGAAAATAAAGACTAGTTTAATTAGAAGGCAAAATCTCCCATAATTCCGTATCCGAAGATAATTGCTGTCAGTCTTTTTGTGTATTTTCTGCTATCTTTTAACAAATGTATTAATAATACTAATTTATTAGACAATTCTTGACCTACTTTTTTTCTTTACATGATTTATATATTTTAAAAAGCATATTCCAGTGCTGTAAATCTCATTTTAATGAATTGTATTGCATTATATAGACATACCATAATTTATTTAACACTTTTCTAGTTTTGTTCCCAATTTTTCACTATTGCATTATTCAAAACTAGAATGCAATCAAATTATCCTCTTGGGATACATACATTTAATAGTTGGTATTTTTTTTCTGTCCCCCTTGAAGTTTCATTCAGTGTTAGAATTCTTTCTGCCTTCAGCCTTTTATTGAGAAAATATGTTTTTGAAAAGTTGATTGGCATGTCAAAAGTATGTAGCATATTTCTTCTTTCTTTTTCTTTTTTTATATTTTATTATTATACTTTTAAGTTCTATGGTACATGTGCATAACGTGCAGGTTTGTTACATATGTATACTTGTGCCATGTTGGTGTGCTGCACCCATCAACTCATCAGC
>NW_012101887.1:2360614-2368461 GCF_000951045.1 Mandrillus leucophaeus | reverse complement strand
TGCTAAGCTTAAGAAAACAAAGCTGCATTTTTTTTTTTTTTTTTGCTTAGCTGTGCCCTGTCCCCAGAGGTGGAGTCTACAGAGACAGGCAGGCCTCCTTGAGCTGCTGTGGGCTCCACCCAACTCAAGCTTCCCTGTGGCTTTGTTTACCTACTTAAGCCTCAGCAATTGCGGGCACCCCTCCCCCAGCCTCCCTGCTGCCTTGTGGTTAGATAGCCGACTGCTGTGCTAGCAATGAGGGAGGCTCAGCAAGCATGGGACCCTCCGGGCCAGTTGTGGGATATAAACTCCTGATGTGCCTTTTGCTAAGACCCTTGGTAAAGCGCAGTATTGGGGTGGGAGTTACCCGATTTTCCAGGTGTTGTGTGTCTTAATTCCCCTGGCTAGGAAAAGGGATTCCTTTCCCCCTTGCGCTTCCCAGGTGAGGCGATGCCTCCCCTGTTTCAGCTCTCACTGGTCGGGCTGCAGCAGCTGACCAGCACCGATTGTCCAGCACTCCCTAGTGAGATGAAACTGGTACCTCAGTTGAAAATGCAGAAATCACCCACCTCCTGTTCACTCACGCTGGGAGCTGGAGACTGGAGCTGTTCCTATTTGGCCATCTTGCTCTGCACCCCCCCCCCATTTCCTCTTTTTAAATGCAAAACTCAGCATCTAAACACATTGTTTTGAAACATTTTTTCCCTTAACAATATATACCTTTGGAATATTTCCATTTCAATATTTCATTGCATAGAAAGTTTCCCCTCTTTTTTCCCTCACAGATACAGGGTATTGTATTTATGAATGTACCATTATTTCTTTACCCTGTGCCTTATTGATAGAAATTGATTTCTTTCTTTCTTTCTTTCTTTTTTTTTGCTACAGCAATCAATACTGCAATAAATATTTTGTAGACCTTCATGTTAATGTGTACCAATATATCTCTAGAAGAGATTTCAGAAATGTGATTGTTCAGTAAAATTGTAATTATATGTGTAACAGTCATTCCCACCTTATTGAATTTGTGTTAAAACACACCCACACACATACACATAGACACACCTGGGAATATACAAAAGAAAGTATATTCATTAAAGTGATTAACTTGTGTGGAAGGAGAGCATGGACTAGGTGGATGAGACATAGCACAGCATTTAAATTTTTCACATTTTATATAATTTTTAAGTTTTTAATTTGTATTTGTGTCGTGATTCTTTGTATTCCTCTATTCAAAAGGTAAATTTTAAATCCTTATCTGTCAATATCACCTAAAAACCCAATTCAGGATTCTAGCAGAGAGGTCTACAGACTGTTACAAAACTCAAATTGGCACATATGAGCAGGTCCTGTGCCCTAATTCATTAGGTTTCATGGCAATTAAGACATGGGAAAATGCATCTCCAATTTAGGTAGGATGTCTAGACAGAACCAGAGAAGGATTTGGAATACTAGTCTCTATGTAGTCCACAAACAGCCTACTAAATAACCACAGATTCCCGAATATTATGATGAAATCCTAAAAAGAGATAACTACTCAGAGCACTTTTTCCATGCCTATCACTTGTGAACAATATAATGTGAGAATTGGTCTTCTCCTCCAAGGACAGGATATATTCAAAAACAGCTCTTTATTTTATAATTTAGGACACTCTAAGCAGAGTATCAAGTATTTCCCACAATGAAGACAGAAATCTTTCTAGGAAGAATGTCCTCTCTGCAGTGATCACTCTCTATTAATATTTTTGACCTAAGTTAAAAAATAAGGGGAAGAGAGATGAAAAGAAAGAAATTTTTTATGCCCTCAGATGAAGCTTCTCTCCATCTGCCCATTAACCTCTGTCCATCTTAGATATGGAAACAATAAATTAGCGGACATGCATGAGAAAACCATTATATAACTCTGCAGTCATAACCTAATGACCTCTAAATCTGCTGCTTTTTTTTCTTTCTTTTCTCTGTTTTGAACTATGTAGTCACATATTAAATCAAGCAAGAGTGAAAGAAAGCTGAACACAGACTTAAGAAAAGCACCTAGGAAAAAATTTCTTTTATAATAGAAAGAAATACAAAATGTATTAAAAACAAAACCAATGAAAATTATTTGCTATAATTGAAAATTAAATTTTACCAAAATTAGCATGTGTATCTTCAAACCTATAAATGGTATCTGTCAAAGACAATGGTCTTAAATGTTGACTCAGGAGGTTGGCAGAATTCTGAGAAACAAAAGGGTTCAGTAGGCTGTTCCAATGCACTCCTCACCAAAACAGCACTCATAAAGGGAGCCTATAAGCTGAAGCCAACATCCTGTTACTACATCAACTTTTAGAAGCATGGAGACACTACACTCACAAAAAGAAGTTAATGCTACTTTAAGAAAAGCAGGTAGCAATTTGGCAGCTCAATAAAATTGTTGATTTCACATAGGCAATTAATTCCATGTCATGAAAAGTTCTTTTCCCTATTACATATCAAGAAAATTGTTACCCATACTACTATAGAATCTCAAATATAGCCCTACCCTCATGGTTTCTTATATACTTCTAGTGACTTGCTGGTATAACAACTACTTCTCTGGGGAAAAAAAGTGCATGTGTATCTATGTACACAAGTTTATTATAAATTGTACCAATATAAAGGGCATGTAGCACACAATTTTTAAATAATAATGAGTAAGATGAAAGTGATACAATAAAGATATAGCAGAATGCATCTATTTGTCAATGATGTATGAGTAACTTCATTGAATCAAAGAATAATTTTCAAATATTGAAAGAATAGCTCTTCAGTTTTTATGCTATTCATAATGTAATGAACATAAAAAGAGGCACTGAAATTTAACCTGCCAAGTTAACATTTTCTCCACCACTTTCTTAAGTTTGTACAATCAACAAAACAATAATTCAATCCCCAATTATTAACATTTAATAATTTTCATGGTGTAAATGCTACCACCATGGCTGATTCAAACTACTGATGTGGCATCAATGGATAGTGAGCTATGAAGAGATACACAATAATACATCATTGTTCAGTATTTCCACTATGATATAGTCAATGTAAATAATCACAAAGGCAAAGGTAACAGTAAAAAGCAGTAAATGAATTAAGAAATAATGTATTTAAATACATCTTTTATTTCAATATAATTTATTTAATTGTAAGCTTGCATTACAAATATTTTTAATAATGGCCTTGAGGGCAGATCACTTAAGCCCAGAAATTAGAAACTGGCCTGGGAAACAGAGGGAGATCCTGTCTCTACAAAAAAATATAAAAATTAGCCAGGCATGGTGATGCATGCCTGCAGTCCCAACTACTTGGGAGGCTGAGGTAGGAGGATCAATTGAGCCCAGGAGGTCAATGTTGCAGTGAGCCATAATTGTGCCTCTGCACTCCAGTCTGGGTGACACAGCAAGATGTGCCTCAAATGATGATTGATGATGATGATGGCCTTGAACAACTGGTTTGCAAAATTAGTGAAAATTTAACAATTAGGTCTGATGAGCTGGTAAAAGCTTGCTCCAGCACATCTTTTGCTATTCCCCTGGGCTATTCCCAATGAATATTTTATTTTCCAAAATGTTAATTCTGATTTTCTTGCTTGGGCCTCCTAATTTCTCCTACCCATGGAAATAATATTATTGATTATGGTTAGGTGGAAACAGGCCCTAAATACAACTTTGAAATTGTAATAATTAAAATTTTTTGGTAAAAGGACATTTAAACTTGAAGTCCATTTAATTGCAAAAGAATAAACACAAAGGAGAAGTTTAATTAGGCTCAGTGACAACTTCAAAAGCTGTGGAATGTGCTCAGAAGTCACATTTGAATCACCACAAACATCTCTTTCACTTTTCTTCTTTTCTGGTTAAATAGACTTCAAGTTTAAATGTCATGCTTACTAAAATGGGCAAACATTTTATAGTGATTCCAAAGGTGACTTCTGAGCACCATCCACAGCTTTTGAAGTTGATGTCACTGCTTCTAATTAAACCTAATTACACTAAAGAAGCGGCTATGAGATAGGAAAAGGGAAGGCTGTATATTAAAAGCTAAATGCAAATGATCTCAATTTGGAAAAGTATGCTTAATATTGGATCAGTTGTCAATATTTCCTCTAAAACTACCCACATCCAGGGGATCTTCTTTCACTTTTACGCTCTCTTAAAGAAGAAATGCTCTCAGACTAACTTGTCCAGTGCAAGTTGACTATTTTATTTTGTTTTATTTTTTCCAGGCTTTTTGACCACGGTAGAGTAAATAGGACCATCTGTACAGGGGTAAGAATTTTAGGAATAGTTACTAAATAGATTTTTTAATACTGATGTCTAGCCAAATCAGGAGACAAATAGTGTGAAATAGCTTTTAATGTTTAGCTAAGTTGAGTCCTTAATCATAAAGCTTTAGCTCTGCATGAGCTTTTAGTTTACACTGAAGGAGGAAGAAAGGTTTTAGTTTTTGCAGCATATATATTTCTAGTGCTCCTCTCTGATTTTATGGGCAATTCCATCTTCATGCTTTCTTAATCTTGAAGCTTTTTCAGAGGCAACAAACTGTGCCAAATGTACAGCGATTATGTAATGTGGACAAAAATCCAGTGGGAAATGTGTAGAAAAGATCAAAATCATTCCACTTAAGTACCTTTTATAGTCATTTGATCTAATGATGTTCACTAAAGCTTGATGTACTAAAAGGCAATCACTATGTGAACATAAGCTTTGCATCAACATGTGACTTCTCAGTGAAACTGGGATCGTTCTGGTCTTTTGAAGACTGTTTTACATACAAAATAATAATATCTATACAGTCCCATGACACACTTTATGAATCACTAAATTTCATGCCACTTCCTGTGAAAAATCTTTCTCATGTCAAATGGTCATCAAAGCAGTGTCTTATATGCATGGGAAGCAAAATGGGGGATTTCATGGATTACCCAAATTGAAAGTACAGCTCATCTAAATTTTTGGAGAAAAAGTAAATTTTCATCTATTTTACTACTTTGATGTACACTTACAACCACAGATAAAATTGTTCCATAAACTTTCATATTTAAGCTAGAAAATATTTCCTCATTTATTTTCATGTTCTACTCTTCAGTTACTTTTGTCAAGGTTCACCAATATTGTGCACTTCAGGATTCAAATATACATGAGTAACTCTAGTATAAACTCAGACATGTAAAGAGCTTGGAAATCATCACTCCTGTTCTTACAATAAGAAAGAGCTGAATAAACAGAAATGCAATGACTTTTCTTGAGATAACTGAGATTTCAGAATAAATTTCTACCTAGATATCTAGAAAGACAGCCAAATCCAGAGCTTCACAGTATTCCAGGAAAGATTTACTTACCTGGAGTAGAAGTCTCTGGAGCTCATAAAATGGTAGGCACACTTAAATGGTAATTTTGCCACACTGCAAAGCCTGAATGGACTAGCATGAAAGTGTGAAATTCCTGGGGTCACAGACCTAGGGAGGCCCCACAATTTTGTTGGCTTTACCTCCAGGAATCCCACCAGATTCTCACAGTGAAGATCCAAGAAAGATCCTTCAGGCAGAAGCAGGAGCTAAATCTTCAAGGAAATAGATTAAGAATGCTACAGTCAGAGAAGTAGAGAAGAGGCTGAGGGGAAATCTATACCACTGGCAAAACACTTACCAAAGTCATAGCCCTAAAACATAGGCCCACTAAAAGAGTAGTGTTTAATTGTAAGATTACAGAATTTTTCACCTCTTGCATTCTTTTGCACAACAACAGGACTCTGGTATAACAACAGTGGACCATAGCTGAAAGAGCGTCAAGATGTCCACTCTCTATAAGGAGGAACATTTAGGGATGTCCAAAGTCAACAGGAGAGAAACATCAAGGACACTAGAGGAATTTAAAGCTCTGGCACATATTAGCTACAGCAAACATAAACACAGACCAACGCTTAGCGAAATTAACATAAATCTTTACACTATAAGGCTAATTATGAAAGTTCTTATTATCTAATATATTACATCAAGTTTTCAGCAAAAATGTTACAAGGTATACTAAAACAAAAGAAGACACATAGTCTGAAGAGACAAAGCAAGCATCATCAGAACAGTCTCAGACATGACATTCCATGTTAGAATCAACATGCAAAAATAGGCGGGTAATGTAAGTAGAAAAAAGGAAATTTAAAGAAAAAAACAAAAAGGAATAGTGGAAATTAAACATAATAAAGCATATAAATAATGTCTTGAATGACCCTGAGAGTGACATTAGCAAGAGAATGAGATAGGACTTTCCAATACTCAAATCCTCATAGAAATATCAATTTGAACAACTGTCCATCCACACATGAAAATAACTTCACAAGAGCTAAGAAATTCAGGTGAGAGATTACAGCACCTGGCAGGAGCACATAAGAAAAAGATGCTTTGAAGAGGGCAGAAAGGACAGTTGCACATTACCCTCATTATCCCTCCCCCTAGCTCAGTAAATAAAGCATAGAGAGAGATGTCCTGTGCTTGGAGGAAGGAGTACAAAGTGATCACTTGATTTTGCTGTGAACCCCAGCACCAGACTGGTCCCTGCAACTCCAGGCTATAGGCCACTCCCTACAGACCCAGTCCCTAGGCCTGACCCAGCACAGACTATAGGCTGGTCCAGGGCCGGGTAGGCCTCATGAAGCCAGAACCCATACCTTCTACCACAGACTCAGGCTCCAGGCCACACCACCAAGCTAGCACCTACAGAACCAGTTCCCAGTCCCACACTATGGTCCCAGGCACCAAACTTGCCCCTGTGGACTCAGACTCCAGGCCCACCCCAGTGTGCGGATGGCCCATTGGGACCCTGGCTTCAGGACTACAGCAGTGCAAGGATAGCTTTGATAGCTCCAGGTTCTAAGGAGTCCCTGAAGATCCAGGACCCAGGCTTGCCCCTATGAGTTCGGTCTCCAGGACTGCTTCAGTGGGCACCAACACCAAATTGGCATACGTGGCCCAGGCTCCAGTCTCAGCCATATAGAACAAGATACCATGCCTTCATATATGCACCAAGATTCCAAACCTGGCCTCACCCTCATCACCATGCCCACCCTAGTGGACTCCAGCAGCAGGACCGCACCTGCAGACTCAGGCTCTATTTCGGCCAAGCTCTAGACCCACACCACTGGACCCAGATGCTAGGCCAATCCCCAAAGATCAAGGCCTTGGGCTAGTCTTTGTGGACCCGAGAGCCAGACCCTCCAGCCCACAGACCCAGGCACCAGGAAGCCTCCCTCCCCTGCACCAATGACTTCAGAAGCAAGCATGTATGCAGATGCCATTGGCTGTCCTACCTAGCATCTCTGGAAGGGTGAAATGATGAAGGGCTTTCCCTGCCAAAGCCAGTCTGTAAACACTAGAAGAAGTGCCTACTTCTTCAAATGTGCAGATCCCAGTGCAAAGCCAGAAGGATCACAAGTACTAAAAAAAATGACACCCATTAAAAGGACAAAATAAAGCATATGTATAGGCCCTAAATAAATAGAGACCTACAAACTGTGCAATAAATAATTCAGAGAAACCATCTTTAAGAAGTTCAGTTAGGCTAAGTATAATAGTTCACACTTGTAATCTCAGCACTTTGAAAGGCCAAGGCGGGAGAATCACTTGAGCCCAACAGTTCAAGTCCAGCCTGGGCAGTATAGAAAAATCCCATTTCTTAAAAAAAAAAAAATAATAATAATTAAATTAGCTAGGTATGGTGATGTTTGTCTGTAGTCCCTATAGTGCCTATAGCTACTCAGGAAACTGAGGTGAAAGGATCACTTGAGCCCAGAAGTTTGAGGCTACAGTGAACCATGACTGAGTCACTGTACTCCAGCTTGGGACACAGAGCAAGACC
>NW_012101887.1:2356081-2360564 GCF_000951045.1 Mandrillus leucophaeus | reverse complement strand
GTAAACCAATAACTAATGAGTTCAGCAAAGAAACCACAAAAAGAAACTAAACAGAAATACTGGAGCTAAAGAACACAGTGACTGAGTCAAAAATTTCCATAGACTTCTTCAACAGTAGACCCAATCAAGCAGAAAAAAGATGAGCAACCTAGAATATAAGTCATTTGAAATTACCAAATGAATAATAGTAACTAATTTTAAAAGAAGTAAAAAACAACCTACAAGGTTTATGGAACACCATAAAACAAACTATTTTATGCATTATGGCTGCGTCAGAAGGAAAAGAGAAAGATAGAGGAGAAGAAAGTCTATATATAGAAATAACGACAGAAAATTTCTCAAATCTGAAAAGAAAGATTGTCATCCAGATCCATAAAACCTAAAGAATCCCAAATACATTAAACCTAAAGAGATCCTCACTGAGACATATTATAATCAAATTCTCAAAAGACTCAGATCTAAGGGAGAATTTTGAAAATAGCAACAGAAAAGTAATTAATCACATTCAAAAAATCCTTATAAGAATATGAGCAGATGTCTCAGCAGAAACTTTGAAGGCTAGTTTTGAGTGGGATGATATATTCAAAGTACTGAAAGAAAAAAAGGGCCAAAAAAGAATACTCTACATGGCAAAACTATGCTTCAGAAATGAGAAATTGACATTCCCAGTCAAACAAAAGCTGTGGAATTATATTACTGCTAGACTGCCCTTACAGAAAATGATAAAGGGAGTTATTTAAGAATGAAACCATTGCTAACTAGCAACATAAAAACATATGAAAGTATGAAACTCACTGTAAAGATAAGAAGATAGTCAGAGTGTATACCCTAATACTGTAATGATGGCATGTAATGTAAATCACTTTTAACTCTAGTATTAAAGTTAAATGAACAAATTATTAAAAATATAGCTATAATAATTTCTTAATGGGTTTACAATAGAAAAATATGTAAATTGTGACATCAATAAAATAAAAAGTGAGATGAGAAGAAATAAAAGTGTAGATATTTTGGATATGGTTGAAGTCAGTATCAGCTAAAATAGATTGTAATAATTCTAAAATAGTAAAATGTTTTATGTAAGTTTTATGGTAACCACAAAGAAAAACCTATATAAGATATACAAAAGATAAAGAGAAAATATATCACTACAAAGATATCATCAATCACAAAGAAAATCAGTAAGAAAAGAAGAAAGAAATTTTTTAAAATGACAAAACAGTGAAAATAAATGAACAAAATGGGAATAATAAGTATTTACCTATCAATAACTACTATACATGTAAATGGAGTAGATTATCCAATCAAAAGACATAGAGGGGCTCAATGAATACAAAACCAAAAACCAGCTACATGCTGCATAAGAGACTCACTTTAAGAACACGCATAGGCTGAAAGTGAAGGGATGGAAAAAGATATTTCATGTAAATGATAATCAAAAGAGCAGGGGTGGGGATACTTATATCAGACAAAATTGAATTTAAGTCAAAATCCATCAAAAGACACAAAAAAGTCATTAATAATTATAAGGGAGTCAATTTATCAAGAGTATAATTGCATATATATGGCATGAGTACATATATATATATATATAATTGAGTACACGACAATTATATATGCACCCGACAACAAAGCACTTCAATTTATAAAGTAAATATTAACATAACTAAAAGGAAATGTAGACAGCAATACAATGATAGCAGGGGACTTCAATATTCTGCTTTCAACAATAGATAGACCATCCAGACAAAAATATATATATGTATAAGGAAACAACAGACTCAACTACATCATAGACCAAACGAACCTAACAAGTGAATACACAACATTCCATCCAATAGCAACAGAATTAGACTGAAATTATATCGGTTATATTTTCCTACCACAATTATATGAAAATAAAATCAATAACAGGGAATAAATTAGAAAATTCACAAATATGTGCAAATCAAATAACATGCTACTGAACAACCAATGGATCAAAGAAGAATTCAAAAGGTAGTCAAATAACATCCTGGAAAAACAAAAATGGAAATATAACAAAAGTAGTTCTGAGAAAGAAGTTTATAGTGATAAGTGCCTACATTAAGAAAAGACAATGATCTCAAATAAACAACTTAACTTTACACCTCCAGAAACTAGGAAAAGAAGGAAAAAGTAAGGCCAAAGTTAGCAAAAGGAAGAAAGTAGTAAAAATCAGAGTAGAAATAAGGGAAACTGATACAGAAAAAATAGAAAAGATCAATAAAATTAAAAGTTGGTTTTTTTAAAAGATAAACAACATTGACAAATTTTTAGCTAACAAGAAGAAAGAGAAGACTCAAATATGATTATAAATGAGACAGGAGACATTATGACTGCTACTACAGAAATGCAAAGGATCATAATACTACTATGAACAATTATATACCAATAGGCTAATTTAGAAGATGTGAATAAATTTCTAGACACATAACTTCCCAAGACTAAATCATAAAGAAACAGACAATCTGAACAGACCAGTAATGAAAAAGGTGATTGAATCAGTGAAAGTGTCCCATCAAAGAAAACCCAGGACCTGATGGCTTTACTGCTGAACTCTACCAAACAGGAACAATTTAACTTCTTCCTTTATGATTTGGGTCTTCCAGTGCTATGTTGAATAGACTTGGCAAGATAGGGCATCTTTGTCTTGTAGGATTCCTTCTTAAAGAAGAACTAATACTAATTCTTCTCAAACTCTTCCAAAAGAGGCAAAAAGAGGGAATACTTCCAAACTTATTTTACAAGAACTGGATCACCCTGATGCCAAAGCCAGACAAGGACATTATAAGAAAAGGAAATTACAGGGCAATATTCCTGAAGAACATAGATGCAAAAATCTTCAACAAATTATTAATAATAGCAAACCCAATTTAAAAGGGACATTAATCATAATCAAGTTGGATTTACCCCAGGGATGCAATGATGTCTTGATATACACAACTATATCAAACTAATAAAATAAAGAACAGAGTTTGACAAAATTCAACATCTTTTCTTGATTAAAGAAAAGCTCTCAATAAATTTGGTATAAAAAAAGTGTATCTCCACATAATCAAGGTCATATATTATAAGCTCACAGCTAACATATTCAATGGTGAAAACCTGAATGTTTTTCCTTTAAGATCAGGAGTCTTCTAAGACAAGGATGCTCTCTCTTGCCAAGTCTATTTAACATAGTACCAGAAGACCTAGCCAGATGAATTAGGCAAGAGAAAGAAGTAAAAGTCACACAAATCACAAAGGAAGAAATTAAATTGACCCTGTTTATAAGTGACATAATCATATATATAGAAAGCCCTAAAGACTCCACAAGAAAACCTATTAAGATTAATAAATACATTTAGTAAATTTGCAGAACACAAAATCAACATGCACAAATCAGTTGCATTTCTGTACACTAACAAGAAACCATTAGGAAAAAAAATTAAGAAAACAGTCTCATTTATAATAGCATTAAAAATACTCAGGAATAAATTTATCTAAAGAGGTGAAAGGTCTATAAAGTGAAAACTGTAAAATATTGAAGAAAGAAATTGAAGAAGACACAGATAAACAGAAGCATATCCCATTTTCACATTTTAAAAATTAATATTTTACATGTTCATATCATTCAAAATTATCCACATATTAAGTGCAATCCCTATAACAATTCCAATGGTATTTTTACAGAAATAGAAAACAAAATTCTAAACTTCATAAGGAACCACAAAATACTTCTAGTAGCCATACCAATCTTGAGCAAGGAGAACAAAGATGGAGACATCACAATACCTGATTTCAAAATATGCTACAAAAACTCTAATAATCAAGATAGTATAATTCTGGCATAAAAAATAGACTTTCAAAAAATGGAATAGAATACAGATAGAAGATATAGATCTACACTATATTTAGCCAACTGATGTTCAACAAATGCCTCAAGAATACTGAATGGAGAAATGAGAATCTCTTCAATAACTGGTGTTGGGAAAAATTGGATATCCACATGCAGAACAGTGAAATTGGACCCTTATCTCACACTATGCAAAAAATACACAGAAACAGATTAAAGATTTACATGTAAGATCTGAAACTAAAATTAATGGAGGAAACATGGGAAAAAAATATTCTTGATGTTGAACTGGGCCATAATTGTGAATGGGAGTTCACTCAAGATTTGGCTGTCTGTTTGTTATTGGTATATAGCAATGCTTGTGATTTTTGCACATTGATTTTGTATCTTGAGACTTTGCTGAAGTTACTTATCAGCCTAAGGAGACTTTGGGCTGAGATGACAGGGTTTGCTAAATATACAATCATGTCATCTGCAAATAGGGACAATGTGGCTTCCTCTTTTCCGAATTGAATACCCTTTATTTCTTTCTCTTGCCCAATTGCCCTGTCCAGAACTTCCAACACTATATTGAATAGGAGTGGTGAGAGAGGGCATCCCTGTCTTGTGCCAGTTTTCAAAGGGAAT
>NW_012101887.1:2353702-2355925 GCF_000951045.1 Mandrillus leucophaeus | reverse complement strand
TTTTGATTTGCATATGTTGAACCAGCCTTGCATCCCAGGGATGAAGCCCACTTGATCATGGTGGATAAGCTTTTTGATGTGCTGCTGGATTTGGTTTGCCAGTATTTGTTGAGATTTTTTGCATCAATGTTAATCAGGGATATTGGTCTAAAATTCTCTTTTTTTGTTATGTCTCTGCCAAGCTTGTATCAGGATGATGCTGGCCTCATAAAATGAGTTATGGAGGATTCCCTCTTTTTCTACTGATTGTAATAGTTTCAGAAGGAATGGTACCAGCTCCTATTTGTACCTCTGGTAGAATTCAGCTGTGAATCTATCTGGTCCTGGACTTTTTTTTGGTTGGTAGGCTATTAATTATTGCCTCAACTTCAGAGCCTGTTACTGGTCTATTCAGGGATTCAATTTCTTCCTGGTTTAGCCTTGGGAGGGTGTATGTGTTCAGGAATTTATCCATTTCTTCTAGATTTTCTAGTTTATTTTTGTAGAGGTGTTTATAGTATTCTCTGATGGTAGGTTGTATTTCTGTGGGATCAGTGGTGATATCCCCTTTATCACTTTTTTATTGCATCTATTTGATTCTTCTCTCTTTTCTTCTCTATTAGTCTTGCTTGCAGTCTATCTATTTTGTTGATCTTTTCAAAAATCCAGGTCCTGGACTCACTGATTTTTTTGAAGGGTTTTTTGTATCTCTATCTCCTTCAATTCTGCTGTCATCTTAGTTATTTTTTGCCTTCTGCTACCTTTTGAATGTGTTTGCTCTTGCCTCTCTAGTTCTTTTAATTTGATGTTAGGGTGTCAATTTTAGATCTTTCCTGCTTTCACTTGTGGGCATTAATGCTATAAATTTCCCTCTACACACTGCTTTAAATGTGTCCCAGAGATTCTGGTATGTTGTGTCTTTGTTCTCATTGGTTTCAAAGAACATCTTTATTTCTGCCTTCATTTCATTATTTACCAAGTAGTCATCCAGGACCAAGTTGTTCAGTTTCAATGTAGCTGTGTGGTTTTGCATGATTTTCTTAATCCTGAGTTCTAATTTGATTGCACTGTGGTCTGAGAGACAGTTAGTTATGATCTGTTCTTTTACATTTGCCGAGGAGTGCTTTATTTCCAACTATGCGGTCAATTTTGGAATAAGTGTGATGCAGTGCTGAGAAGAATGTAAATTCTGTTGATTTGGAGTGGAGAGTTCTGTAGATGTCTATTAGGTCCACTTGGCGGAGAACTGAGTTCAAGTCCTTGATATCTTTGTTAACTTTCTGTCTTGTTAATCTGTCTAATGTTGACAGTGGGAGTCTAAGTCGTTTTGTAGACAGTTAAAGTCTCTCATTATTATTGTGTGGGAGTCTAAGTCGTTTTGTAGGTCTTTAAGGATTTGCTTTATGAATCTGGGTGCTCCTGTATTGGGTGCATATATATTTAGGATAGTTAGCTCTTCTTGTTGAGTTGATCCCATACCATTATGTAATGGCCTTCTTTGTCTCTTCTGATCTTTGTTGGTTTAAAGTCTTTTTTATTAGAGACTAGGATTGTGACCCTTGCTTTTTTTTGTTTTCCATTTGCTTGATAGGTCTTTCTCCATCCATTTACTTTCAACTTATGTGTGTCTCTGCATGTGAGATGCGTCTCCTGAATACAGCACACTGATGGGTCTTGATCCTTTATCCAGTTTGCCAGTCTGTGTCTTTTAATTGGAGCATTTAGCCCATTTACATTTAAGGTTAATATTATTATGTGTGAATTTGATCCTGTCATTATGACGTTAGCTGGCTATTTTTTTTGTTAGTTGATGCAGTTTCTTCCTATCATCAATGGCATTTACAGTTTGGCATGTTTTTGCAGTGGTTGGTACCACTTGTTCCTTTCCATGTTTAGTGCTTCATTCAGGAGCTCTTGTAAGGCAGGCCTAGTGGTGACAAAAATCTCTTAGCATTTGCTTGTCTGTAAAGGATTTTATTTCTCCTTTACTTATGAAGTTTAGTTTGGCTGGATATGAAATTCTGGGTTGAAAATTCTTTTAAGTGTGTGGAATATTGGATCCCACTCTCTTCTGGCCTGTAGACTTTCTGCTGAGAGATCTGCTGTTAGTCTGATGGGCTTCCCTTTGTGGATAACCCAACATTTCTCTCTGGCTGCCCTTAACATTTTTTCCTTCATTTCAACCTTGGTGAATCTGACAATTATGTGTCTTGGGGTTGCTCTTCTCAAGGAGTATCTTTGTGG
>NW_012101887.1:2340293-2353652 GCF_000951045.1 Mandrillus leucophaeus | reverse complement strand
ATCTTTGTGGCATTCTCTGTATTTCCTGAATTTGAATGTTGGCCTGTCTTGCTAGGTTGGGGAAGTTCTCCTGGATAATATCCTGAAGAGTGTTTTCAAGCTTGGTTCCATACTCCCTGTCACTTTCAGGTACACTAACCAAAGATAGATTTGGTCTTTTCACATAGTCCCATATTTCTTGGAGGCTTTGTTCATTTCTTTTTACTCTTTTTTTCTCTAAACTTCTCTTCTTGCTTCATTTCATTCATTTGATCTTCCATCATTGATAACCTTTCTTCCACTTGATAGAAATGGCTACTGAAACTTGTGCATATGTCATGTAGTTCTCGTGCCATGGTTTTCAGCTCCATGAGGTCATTTAAGTTCTCTGTGCTGTTTATTTTAGTTAGCCATTCATCTAATCTTTTTTCAAGGTTTTTAGATTCCTTGAGATGGATTCTAACACCCTACTTTAGCTTGGAGATGTTTGTTATTATTGATCTTCTGAAGCTACTTCTGTCAACTCGTCAAAGTCATTCTCCATCCAGCTTTGTTCCATTGTTGGTGAGGAGCTGCGATCCTTTGGAGGAGAAGAGGTGCTCTGGTTTTTAGAATTTTCAGCTTTTCTGCCCTGGTTTCTCCACATCTTTGTGGTTTTATCCTCCTTTGGTCTTTGATGATGGTGACCTACATATGGGGTTTTGGTGTGGATGTTCTTTCTGTTGATGTTGATGCTATTCCTTTCTGTTTGTTAGTTTTCCTTCTACAAATCAGGACTTTCAGCTACAGGTCTGTTGGAGTTTGCTGGAGGTCCACTCCAGACCCTGTTTGCCTGGGTATCACCAGTGGAGGCTGGAGAACAGCAAATATTGCAAAACAGCAAAAGTTGCTGCCTGATGCTTCCTCTGGAAGCTTCATCTGAAGGGGGCACCCAGCTGTATGAGGTGTCAGTTGGCCCCTGTTGGGAGGTGTCTCTCAGTTAGGCTACTCAGGGGTCAGTTACCCACTTGAGGAGGCAGTATGCCCATTGTCAGATCTCAAACTCCATGCTGGGAGAACCACTGCTCTCTTCAAAGCTGTCAGACAGGGACATTTACGTCTACAGAAGTTTTTGCTGCTTTTTGTTCAGCTATGCCCTGCCCCTAGAGGTGGAGTCTACAGAGTCAGGCAGGCCTCCTTGAACTGCAGTGGGTTCCACCCAGTTTGAGCTTCCCAGGCACTTTGTTTACCTAGTCAAGTCTCAGCAATGGCAGACGCCCCTCCCCCAGCATCGCTGCCACCTTGCAGTTTGATCTCAGACTGCTGTGTTAGCAGTGAGCAAGGCTCTGTGGGCATGGGACCCACCAAACCAGGCGTGGGATATAATCTCCTGATGTGCCGTTTGCTAAGACCATTGGAAAAGCATAGTATTAGGACAGGAGTGTCCCGATTTTCCAGGTACCCTCTATCACGGCTTCCCTTGGCTAGGAAAGGGAATTCCCCGACCCCTTGCACTTCCTGGGTGAGGCAATGCCCCACCCTGCTTCAGTTCATACTCTGTGGGCCGCACCCACTGTCCAATAAGTGCCAACGAGATGAACCCATTTCTAAGTTGGAAATGCAGAAATCACCGGTCTTCGTCACTCATGCTTGGTGCTGTAGACTGGAGCTGTTCCTGTTCAGCCATCTTGAGTGGTCCAAAATAGAAAATTTTCATGTGTCAAAGAATGCCATCAAGGAAGTGAAAAAACACAGAATGAAATAAAATGTTTATAATTCAACAATAAAGAGAGAATTTTTGCAATTAAACAATAAAAAAACAGATAACTCAATTAAATAGTGAACAAAATATTTGAACAGGCATTTCTCCCAATAAGTTATACATGACTAATAAGTACATGAAAACATGCTCAACATTATTAATCATTAGAGAAACACAAATCAAAACCACAATGTCTATTGAGTAGGATGACTATAATCAGTAAAACGAAACACAGAAAATAACAAATGGGACAAAGATATGGAAAAATTATAACCCTCATACATTGCTGGTGAAATGTAATATGGTCCAGCCACTATGGAAAGCAGTTTATCAATTCCTCAAAAAGGCTAATGTAGAGTGGTTGAGTGTGGTAGCTCACACCTGTAATCCCAGCACTTTGGGAGGACGAGGCGGGTGGATTATGAGGGCAGGAGATTGAGACCATCCTGGCCAACATCGTGAAACCCCATTTCTACTAAACTACAAAAAAAATTAGCCAAGTGTGGTGGCACATGCCTCTAGTCCCAGCTACTTGAGAGGCTGAGGCAGGAGAATCACTTGAACCCAGGAGGCAGAGGTTGCAGTGAGCCAAGATCGCCAAAATGGTGCCACTGCACTCCAACCTGGCAACAGAGCACAATTCCATCTGGAAAAAAAAAAAAAAGTCTAGCATAGAGTTATGCAAACTAGCAATTCTACTCTTAGGTATATACCCAAGAGAATTGAAAACAATAGTTCATACAAAAAATTGTACGTGAATGTTTATAGCAGCATTATTCTACATAGCCAAAACATGGTAACAACATACATGTCCATCGACTAATGAATGGATAAACAAAATGTGACGTGCATATATACATTCCATTGTGTGTATATCTGTGTTCATATATATACATACATGTTTACATACATACAATTAAATATCATTAAGTCATAAAAAGGAATTAAGTTCTGATACATGCTACAACATGGATAAACCTTGAAACATTGTGCTTAATCAGAAAAAATGTCCACATATGGTACTATTTCATTTATATGAAATAACCAGAGCAGAGGATTCCAGACAGTGGGGTAAAAGGAAATGAGGAGTGCCGGGGAATGGATGCAGGATTTCTTTTTAGGTTGATGACAATGTTCTGAATTTAGATGGTGAAGGTTTTACAACCTTGTGAATATACCAAAACCCACTGACACATACACTGCAAAAAGGTGAATTTTATGGTATGTGAATTCTCTTCTTCTCCCTCCTGTACCAGTTAATGACTTGGCAGGAAGGAGATGACCTACTCAGATAACAGTAGAGTTAAAGCAGAAAAATAGGGGAGTTTAAAATACACTAGACTTGGCAACAATGAGGAAGTATTACCATTCTTAGACCAGAAGGAGCAAGGAAAGAAAGGAGTTCCCAGAACCTAGAAAGCACTATAACTGTAACTGTAGCTGAAGGAGAGGGCAACACAGTCAGAATTAGGCCTCCAGTAGAGGCCCAGCATCCCTGCCAAACAGTGCCATGGAAGCCCCCACTTCCTAGGTGATAAATACTCAAACTTCTTTCTTCTCCCACACACTGATCTCCTACTTGACCCTCCCCAGTTCACCAAACTCAATAGAAGCCAGAAGATAAAGAAGTCCATCT
The DNA here is from genome assembly GCF_000951045.1 of Mandrillus leucophaeus. Lineage (NCBI taxonomy): Eukaryota > Metazoa > Chordata > Mammalia > Primates > Cercopithecidae > Mandrillus > Mandrillus leucophaeus. The sequence continues at coordinate 2,350,296 of NW_012101887.1, read as the reverse complement.
AATGCAGACAATAGCAGTTGGCACAAAGGGACACAGAAATGGAGAACGAAGGATATAAATTACATCCAGAGAAGGCAAAGAGAAGATATAGTCGATTCACTCTAGTCACTGTCTGGACAATGAATTTTGTGGGGGTTGGGGGGAAGGCAGTGAGCAAGAGTAGATATTGGGAAGAGTGGGAAGCTATCCCAGAAGTCCAGGGTAAGATGATGACTTGAATTGGAGTAATAGTAATAGAAATGAAAACTAAAGAGAAGCCTCAGGGGTCTTCCTTGATCTTTGTGAAAGTATGTGGGAACAAAACGTGACAAAACACGGAGCAGAAATGTCAAATGACCTAATTTTCTAACAATTAAGAGCAGTATTCAAATCCAACCAAGTTTACTTCACTCCTAATTCAGTGTCATCCAATGTAAAGATAATTTGTGAGACAAAGAGGCCCCACAGAACTGCTTTATAAATTGGCCACCCAGCCCTGGCTTCGTGTTTTACTGGGATCACAGTCTTGAAACCAAGCCTGCAGTGGCTGAGAAAATGCAAATGATTGTCTGAAGGACTGTCTCACAAGTTTTGAAACAGAAAAGAGCCCTCCAATAACTTAGTTCAGCCTCAATTTATGAATGAAGAAACTGAGGCCCAATGAATTGCCTTGCTTTGTCCATCCAAAATTGTCCAAGGCTGTAGAATTTAGCTGGGCCTACTGTTAGTCTAATGTGTTTTTAACTGTGAGACTTCCAATGAAAATCTCAGGTCTTTCAGAAACGTCATTGTTGGAAAAGTGATTCCAAACATGATAGTCGTCTTTTGGTCCTCATTCCTGCTAGGCTGGAAGAGAAAAATAAAGCACATGGTTTAAAGTTAGATTAAAAGTGAAAAAAATTCCAAAATAATATCAATAGCTTAACATGTTGGTTAAGAATGATCTTTTAGGCATCATTTTTGGGAGCAGTGTATTTATTTTGCACCCAATTATGATTCAGCATGTCAGATTGTATTACTCATGTAGTTTTACCTTCCGATATCACAGTTATAGCTCAATATAGTAAGTACAGATTTCTGGAGTGAAAAGGCAGTTTTTGATTTAACTTTACTTTCACATATGGAGCACACATTGTGGTATCAGTGCAACAGAAAATGAGTTAAGAAAATGCTGAAACCTCCATAGAAATGTGAGGTTGGGCTGTACTGTAGTCAAAATTGAAAGTGTCATATGAACAATGCATCTTGAGGGATTGTCATATTTGTGACTTGTGTCATAACTTCACTTGTCTTACCTGGTGACCAGGAAAACCTTAACAGCCCAAGATCATGTCTGGCAGCTGCCAAATGAAAATCACCTCTCAGCCCCATTTCACTATTTTTTAGTGCTTAGATCTCGTTATATTATACAATTTATTAGTTATGCATTTTATTTTTGGGGTACCTAAGTATACATCAATGATCAGATGGACAGGGCCACTCTCAAGTGTTTAGACCCTAAAAAATTTTTCTTGCAGGGCCCTATTTATATAAACAATTTGAATCACCCACAATCGGCACTGTCAGCATCATTCTGGCAGTCCCAAATCACAAGATTCAGAAAAAGAAATTCCACTTGGCCAATGAGAACATCTATTTGCCAGGCTTCCCTTTTGGAAGCAACTTGGCCTGGGACCCCATAGATGACCCTATAGATGCAAGTCCCAGAGCTACTGCCCTAGCATCTGGCTGGCTAATGTATGTAGAAGCTGGTGTAGAGTTGGAGAGTGCTGCCTAAAGAAGTGAAACTGGGACTGGACCCATGCACATTCCCATCTGGGCTCGAATCTGGGTAGGTGCCAGATATAATAGCGGGACTTAACAAATTTCAAGGAAGTCACTCCAAAAGAAGAATCTTCTGAGGTTATAGTCAGGGCAGATGACTTGATTGCCAACACCTAAAGGAAGTTCTAAAGATAGATATAAGCTCTGGTGTCATGGATGTCATTATCACGTAATGGGAAAAACAGATATTGTCCAAGTATACACAAGTGAAATGATTATTATTACTAGCGACATTGATGTGCTGTGGTAATCCCTAGCCCCAGCTTGAAGGGAATGAATGTTTTCCCAGAGGAAAACATGCATAGATTGAGATTCAAGCATGGTCATGAGCCAGGTGATGAGTGGGGACTTTATGTGTTTTTTTGTTTGTTTGTTTGTTTGTCTGTTTGTTTGTTTTATCAGAGAGCTTGTGTGAAAGCCCTGAATAGGACCACAAGGATGTTGAACCAGAAACTAAAAGCCCAGAATCAATGAAAAGTGTAGAGTCAGGGAAGATGCCCACTGTCGAGCAAGAGTCAGATTAAGGCCATTTTTCCTTCTTGCTTATCATTCTGTATGGCCTTGCTAGTCAAAGTGCAAAACATAGATCAGCAACAATGACATCACCTGGGAACTCACTAGAAACACAGAATATCAGGTTCTTCCAGACTTACTGAAACAGAATTTGCATTTTAACAAGTTCCCCCAGTGATCCATATAGATATTAAAGTTTGAGAAGTACTGGTCTATGATATCCAATTACCTAAGGCACTGTAATATAATTAAGAAGTTGCTATTCAAATCATCTTTGCTACATTTGACCCACATGAGAAGGGAGGCCACTATGGTTTTAGAATAATGTAAGATGTCTTTGGAAGATCTGACTCCCAGTAGCACTATATGAATCTGCACTAATATAAACCAACTTAGAATGAAAAGTTACAATTTCCAAGAAAGAAAGGCTATTCTTTGGCTTGGACTGGGATAGTGGAGACAGCAATTGACCTTCCCTGCCCTCTCAAACAGTGCCTGGAAACTTGAAACACAGTCCTACATTCATCTGTACCTCCCTTTCAGAAGTTTACATGTATTTAAGACCAAGTGTTATTCTCTCAAGGTTAATATGTCATTTCAACATTATTTTAAAGGTTAACTTTCTCAGGAACCACTCTCTTTAAAAAAAAAAAAAAAAAAAAAAACTTAGTTAAAATTAAGAAAGTGTATATAGCTATATAAATCAGAAAAAAAGATACCTATGCATATAAAAATGCCATAAAAATATCATTTCTACTAATTCCAAGAGAAAAAGTATATAAAATGCAGCACCAGACATTAGGAAGAATTACAATTCTTAAAAATGAGAATATTAAAAAAGAAAGAATATATATTGAAAACCCAGGCTTTTTTGCTTTTCTTCATATGAGACAAAAATACTAGCTGCAAAAGTTCATTTAACAAAACCTGTGTATTTATTCCTTCTATAAAGGCATCTAAGAAGTATTAGAATCAATGTACTATTTAATGTTTATTTTTCAAATAATAAATACCTATATAGACTCAAAGATCAAAAAATAGCTCTGAAACTTAGATAAGATTTCACTTGATGATAATTAACATATTTCTTTAATGAAGATATTTTTCTTTAGATAATGATTATTCCTTAATTCCCACAGCAAGTGTGAAAAACACACACACACAAAGAAAATGAGACTCATTGACAGAGAAAAATGACAGATAGAGTCATAAGAGCCCCATGATTTTAATGAGCTAGATCCAGTAATTTAGGATCCTTTAGGGCTATATTTAAATGAGAGCCAATGGTCTTATATTTCTATGCATATTATTAAGCATAAATATTATTTTTTAAGTGTTTTCTTTTTAATATAGTTTAGTAATTTCTCTAGGATAAATTGACATTTGCTAGAGAATCTATAAGACAATACATAAAACATATTTAGAACAATGCCTGACATGTAATACTCAACACATATTAGCTATTATTACCATCTCATTTTTTCATTATATTTTTAACTAAGAATGTTCAACTATAAACAAAATAGATGTTATATTTTGTCTCCCTTAGAGTCCTTAAATACCTTCATGTCACACACTCCATTCAAGAATTTTCTGATTTTTTGATCCAATCAAAATGTAAACAGTAATACACACACACTCTTCTGCAAAAAATACCATTAATTGTGCTTTCCATCTCGCTATTACTGGTCTTGGGGCTACCAGTGTTCTTCAGAACTTAAGTTACAAAATGCTGATCACATTTGAGTGCTTCTTCTTAAACAGCTAATGGGAAACAGAAAACCACTGTAATGCTACACTAACTTATGAGGGATGTGGCTCCACTCACAGAAATCAGTCCAGCTTCCAGCTGGCACAGAGCCTATAGCTCAAACTAAGTCCCAGATAGAGAATCCCTGAAAGGCAAAAGAAAAAAAAAGTTGACACAAGAGTTCAAGCAGTTTTCCTTTAATCTATTGAACTACATGAAGTACAGCATGCTTAAGGATATAACTAAAAGAAAAGATTCTATGCAAACGTTATCATTAAATAATACTTATGACAATCAAAAATAACTGAGTGACCCTGAAGCATAATATTGAAAGACAATCACATAATAATGATACCAATGGAGGAGAAAATCGATATAAGAAAGAGGCCCCATAGACAAAAAATGAGTGCAGAATTTTAATAAACGTTCACTGCCATAGGTCTGAGAAACTTCTAACACAATTTAGGCATGTACAAGTAAGTTGTATTTGTACTACTTCTCAGTCTCCTCCCTAATCCTCAGAATGGCAAAATCCATGTAATTACATAAAGCACACAGATAGAGAAAAGGCACAGGTTCAATCACCAACTCCAATGAATTGGAACTTGCTACCTAGAGCATGGTTTCGAGAAGAATTCGGAGATCATCTCAGTAGGAAAAGGAGGACCATAATCCACTGGTGCCAGGTATCATGGAGAAAGGCAGGGACTAATGCAGAGTGCTTTATAATGTGCAATTCTCATGCAATCTTATTGAAACCATACACTGGCTATTTACTTATTAATCAATTTAGATTTTTACTATAAAAAAATTTGTTTTTAAATTAACACAGACCTTCTTGGGAGGCCGAGGTGGGTAAATCACAAAGTCAGGAGTTCAAAACCAGCCTGGTCAAGATAGTGAAACCCCATCTCTACTAAAAATACAAAAAATTAGCCGGGCGTGGTGGCAGGCGCCTGTAATCCCAGCTACTTTGGAGGTTGAGGCAGGAGAATCAGTTGAATCACTTGAACTCGGAGGGTGGAGGTTGCACTGAACCCAGATTGTGCCACTGCACTCCAGCGTGGGTGACAGAGTGAGACTCCTTCTCAAAAAAAAAAAAAAAAAAAAAAATTAATAAATAAAAAATACACTTTCCTGCCTAATTAGTTTTTTCCTGACACTATGCATCTCCACCTTAAACCACTGTATTATTCCACATACATGAACATTTCAGAGATTATCACTGGCCTCTGCATCATCAAATTCTTGGACCTTTTCTTAAGATTTAGCCCTTTGGCATCAATGAAGTTTTGATAATTTTCACATTCATTATATGGAACTTTCTCTTCCTTTGTCCTTGTGTGACTTTATCCCCTTGGTTCTCCTCTGTCTGGGATTTTGCAATAAATGTCCTCTATGTAGTCTTTGGCTCCAGTCTCTACTTCTGCCTGACCTGCTCCATTTTGCCAAATTGGTTTTAGAAGACATTTATTTCGTCCTTTTGACCTTTTACTCAAAAGCTCTGTCACATTTATGAGATGAAAGTGGAGCACTTTTGATTGGGCCATTAGTTGTTTGTAATAGGTAGCTCCTACAATGGCCTTTTCAATGGTTTATCCCAATAGAAGTTTATATCTTACTCATGCAAATTCCAATTGAAAGGAGGGGAGGGCCCTCTGTTCCCTGTGGTTATCACAGACAGAAGTTCTGCCATTTTCAACTTGGGCACCAAAATCAAATCAACAAATGGGAAAGGGAGAAAGTGAAAGATTACACCAAAGGTTTTTATGAACCAGACCTCCCACCCACATTCCGTTGGTGAGAATAAGTCATTTGGCCACGAAATCTGCAAAGGAGTTTGGAAATGTAGTTTATCATGTTTCCAGGAACAAAAAGAAACAAACTTGTTGAATAGTTATGTAGTCTGTGTCACAGTTCTCCGCGATTTGTTACACACTAACAGCCTAATGATTTTCAAGTCTCTTTAAAATAAAGTCTTCCATGTCTATTTATTTTCTTTCTTGCTATACTAAGCCTTTTTATATCCCTGTTTCAGCCAATGAGGCTGTTCTTTCCCTTAACTAGTTTCCCTTCTCTGTACATCCAAACTCTATATACCTTTCAAAGTTTGATTTAAGTTTCACATTACCCAGGAAGTTTCTCTCACTTTGTATCAGCTTCTTCTAAATAGATAGCACTAGTTTGGAAAATTACTTATTGGTAGATATTACTTTAAATATTAGAAGGTATAGTGAGGAAACCATGTGTGCACATCCAAGTCAGGGAGTGAACTGCAGGGCTGGTTGGACCAAAAGTTAGCTGCATGTTATACATCACCTGTCTTAGTCCATTCTGGGCACTATAACAAAATACCATAAACTGAGTGGCTTATGTACAACAGAAATTTATTTCTTCTGGTTTTGGAAGTTGGGAAGTTCAAGATCAAGGTGCTGGCAGATTCAGGTCTGGTGAAGGTCAATTTTTTGGTTCATAGTAGCCGCCTTCTCACTGTGTCCTCACACGGTTGAAGGGATGGGATGAGAGGTCTTTTTCATGCCTCTTTTACAAGGGCACTAATCTAATTCTTGAACACTCTGCTCTCACGATCTAATCACCTCTAAAGGCTCTACTTCTCATACCATAACCTTGAGGGTTACAATTTCAACATATGAATTTTGGGAGGACACAAACATTCAGATTATAGCAGCACTCAAAGGAAACTGGTTTGTTTCAAAGTAAGAACCAACTCTACACACTACTGTGAATTGTGTGCATTTCAAACCAACATAGGAAAAGAACATCTCTCAGTCACACTAATGTGTGACTCTACAACTTTTGGAGTATTAATCCATTCCATGATCGAACAGTTCCTCACTCTTTGGAAACTCCTTGCAATTGACAGCAGTATAGCTCAACACTCATGTTAGTACAGGGCAGCTATTTTCCATAGATATTGGAAGCCAGGCTATTTTAAATAGGTTGGATGATGTGTAATGGGAAAATTTCTGCCATATAACAAAACGGAGAAAGCCAGCATGCAGAAAGCAATAAGAAAACACAGGTTCAGAAAGAAAAAGAGACATAACAACGAGAAAGCTAAGAAAAGCCTGATGTAGTTATAATTCCTGGTCCATCATTTTCTGAGGTCTAATTCCATCTCCTTTTCTTGGTTCTGAGGTACACCCTTGTATCCACATAGTCATCTTTCCTTTTCTCCTTTTCCAAGTCAGCAATGTAGTCAAGTGGCCAAGGGCATGGACCTTAGAGTCATAGAGATCCAGATTTGAATTTTAGCTCTGCCGCTTGCCAGGCTTATGACCCTAGGCAAGTTATGCACCTCTCTGAATCTTTGCTTTCTGGTATTTAAGATCTCACAAGGTTAAATAGACACTTTTTGTAAAAAGTCTAACACAGTGGCTTAGACATAATACATGCTCAATAAACGGTAATTGTCATATTTTAAATACTATACTTCATTTAATATAAAGTGCAATTGACCATAAAGGACATCATGATTAAAATGATGTTAAATAAAATGTGTAAAGATGTGATTCAAGATTGATGGAGTATGCTGTTATTTTTATTACTAAGCCTACGGAAAGTGTTACAGGGCCTTAACAGACTCTTTCGTAGGTTGATTCTACTAGAATACAAATAGTTACCAGATCAGGAAGGCCCAGAGCTCTTTTGACTCTTCTTCTCTCCTGCTAGATATATATTATTAACTTCCAGGTGATTTTCTTATCAGATGAATTCCAAATGTTAATTATAAATTGAATTTTTGTCTTTGGAAAAGTAGCATTTCTCTATTTAGCCCAATGCTTCTCAGGTTGGGATGACAAGCAATAATTACTTAAGAATGAAAAAAGTTTTGTACTCTGTTTTTCAATTTCATGTGATAATTAATATGTGAAAGAGAAAAAAGGACATCTCCATTTTCACATGTTAGTTAGAAATAGTAATATTGACAAGATCAAGTAACTGTTTTGATCATTAAATAATTACAGATGCTATAGAATTTTGCAATGGAATAAAATACATGCAAATGTCAAAGTTTTGCATTAGCAAGCCACTGCTTTAAACATATGGAAATTTAATTTAAGACAAATGCCTGAAAAACATCTAATCATAGAAACAATACTAGCATGTAATGCATAAACAGTAGTAGGCAGAAAAAGAAAAATATATATACATAATGCTTTACTATATATTACATGAACAAAAATAAGTTTTGTTAACTTTTAAAAAATTATAATATTGTATTGTTTATGTTTTCAGGAGTGCCAATAGCTTGTTCAGAGAGGAAAATAGTGATTTGTAATTCTTCAGAAAAATTAAAGTCTTAAGTGCTTATACATTCTCTAGGGATGTAACAAAACATGGTCCAGCAAATTTGCTTCTACCTTTCCAGTTGGAAGAACAGAGTGCAGCAAACATGTTGAATATATCTGTAAAAAATGAAATTCATGCCTAACGCCAAGATATTATGTCTGTAAGTAAAAGGCAAGGGAAAGCCTCAGGGGCCTTGCATAACACAACTGTTTTAATTATTTCAACAAACATTTGTTGAACACCTATTCTGGGCCACCTGTTGGATATCATGATTTCTGAGATGAAATAAAGGATCTTAGCAAGGAATGGAAACTGAACTTATTTCATTGGTGGGATAATAAGGACTTCTGCGCAAGAAAAAGAAAAACAAAACAGCACAATGAGTGAGACAAAATTCTAGCTATCCCAATTTAAAATGTAATTATTACCTCCAATACAAGACACAACTTGGAGGGCACAATTCCTTGGTGTTCTGGCTACAGCTGTGCAGGGAGAGAGGCAGGAAATCCATTCACATATGAAGAGAATGCTTTAGCACAATGGCACAATCTATTTTCTCTCTCCTCACTTTGTTAAGTCCAATTTTTCCAATGAGCACATCAGATATACATGTTACTCACTCAAGACCTATCTGAGGCTCTAATGCATCCGCAATATAATGTGAACAAGCTTTTATCTGAAAATACTTGTCATGGAGAAAATAGACAACCATGGGCAAGAAACAAGACATTCAACTGTGAGTCACATAGGAAGATTAACAAGAGCTGGAGTCTTGCTTATGGGAAAACAAAAGTAATTTGGGAAGTTTTAAAAACTACAGAAGCAAGCAAATAATAGATGCTTAATATTTTATAATAAATACATTAAAATTTTGAGGCAACGTCTTTCTATAGAGCAGGGGTCAACGAACTATGATGACCTAAAGGACAAGCCTGGCCCTTTGTCTCCCACAGGTTTTGTAAATAAAGTTTTATTGAAACACGGCTACATTCATTTGTATATGTAGTCTATGGCTACCTTTGATCTACAATAGAGTTGAGTTGTGGCAACATAGATAATATGACCCACAAAGCCTAAAATAACTGGACTTTTATTGAAAAAGTTTGTTTTAACCCCTGATGTAGAATAAGAAACTCTCGAATCCTCATCCCAATTTATTATTTTCATTCATTTTTTTTAAGCTTGGGGTTGCTTGGAATCCAGTTTCATCTTCTAAGGCCTGGCTTGCTGAAAAGTAACACCTTTAGATCCAGAAGGAGTCTGCAGAATGACTGGAGTGTGTGTGTGTGTGTGTGTGTGCACATGCTATCTTGAATGCAGTGAAAGAATTGCTGCCTTCTCTTTAAGGAGAAGTTTATACTGCAGCAATTTCTTGGAAGAATCATGTGGAAGCAATAGATGCAATGGCATGCCATATAAATGGTGAAACGGAGTAAGATTGCCCAACATTCCCAGATGTTTGATGAAGGTGGGAGAAAAAGAAGCAATATGAGTGTGCATATATACTGAAGATTTATAGCAAATATAAGACACCCATTAATCATTAAGGAGGATCCGATTCTCTGCTGGAGGTCTAATGAAAACCTTCAGATAATTTATAAATGAATTTATTTTATATCCTTT
>NW_012101887.1:2326092-2338823 GCF_000951045.1 Mandrillus leucophaeus | reverse complement strand
TAGGAAGACTTTTACACTGTTGGTGGGATTGTAAACTAGTTCAACCATTATGGAAAACAGTATGGCGATTCCTCAAGGATCTAGAACTAGAAGTACCATATGACCCAGCCATCCCATTGGGTATATACCCAAAGGATTATAAATCATGCTGCTATAAAGACACATGCACACGTATGTTTATTGAGGCACTATTCACAACAGCAAAGACCTGGAATCAACCCAAATGTCCATCAGTGACAGACTGGATTAATTTTTTGTATTTTTAGTAGAGACGGGGTTTCGCTGTGTTAGCCAGGAAGATCTCAATCTCCTGACCGAAAGTGATCCACTTGCCTTGGCCTCCCAAAGTGCTGGGATTACAGGGGTGAGCCATCATGCCCAGCCTGATATTCATTTTTTCAGTAACAGTTTCACAGGTATGAAACTAGCAGAAGAACATTTTAAACATGTTTATTAAAGACAGCATTTGTAAGAGGGTTAGGAAACCATGACTAAGTAGAAATAACGCTTACTTATTGAACATTGCACGTATAAGCCAGTAATTATTTTTCAACCACTAGTGGTAAGACACTTTAAAACTTATTTTGCCAATACAAAACAAGATTAATTAAACAAGGAAGGGGTCATATGCTTCACAAACATTTATGGAATATGAACCACATTCATGAAAGTCTAATAGTTGATTTAAAAAAGAACACTCACTTCGTCGTTTTAGGACGCTTAGAATATACTGAAGGAGCCAAGGCAATTAACCTCTCCCCACCTCCACACTGAGGTTTTATAATAACAGACACCAAAGCACAACTATTTTTTCTTCCTAATGAGACACACAACATCACCTCTCACAGACTCAACCTTAAGCAATGAGTTCCATCAGACAAATATAATGATAACCAATACTTATTGCCAGTCATTGTACTAAATGCCTTATTTACATTTATTCATTTAATTCTCAGCAACACCCTATAAGGGAGTAATAATTATCATACTTCCTCACATTTAAAACAATATAGATTGTTATACATGCCATCATGGAATGTACCACCAAGAAAAAAGGTGTTACCAATTAAATTACGATATTCCATCTATTGCAATACTGCACCTAACCTCAGAGAAGTTAATTGTGAAAATTTATACTTATTCGATTTAGTTTTTCATGTGAGAAAACCAGAAGGCAAATAGGTAAATTTTTCTTGCTTGAGGACACTCAACTGGAAAGTGGTATAATAGTGAGTCTGACTTCTTAAACACTGAACTCCACTGCATATGATAGAAAAGTGAGTGTAACATATTGGATTTTCCAGGAAACACAAAAGTATTGGTTGCAGGCCCAAACAGCAGGGAGCAAAGTTGCAGAAAATTAATATTTGCCACAAAGAAGTCTTCTTGTGCCTTTTGAATTCTTTCTGTACAAGCACCTGTTATTTTAATCATATCTGGAGTTTTCATACCTCCCTCTTATTGCATTATAATCATGAGTTGAGAGAGATCAAGTGAGAATAAGAGGGCAAGACCAGTCCATAAGTATGTGTTAATTTAGAACACGTTGGGAAAATATTATTACCACACAGACAGCACTTCAATATAGCAAAAGCATCTGTGAGTATATATGACACTAAAATTGATAACATTTAACTGGTATGTATTTATATATTTATATTCTATAATAATATATAGAGTTATAAATTACACATTTTAATGCACCTAAGATTCTTTTGCAAAGGTCTTTGGGATGAGAATGTTAAGTAAGATAGGGAACACCTGTATATATATTATATATCAGATCTTTTATAAGTCGTTACTTACAGGGAAAAAGAAGAGCTGAAAAGCTGTCAACTGCCTAAGGGCCAAGACTGTGTGTTGGCCACTACTTAGCATAGCACCATCCACAATAAGTGTATTTGAAGCAAATTTATGGGTTTTTATATCTTCATCATAAAAGCACTTGTTCTTCATTTTGCAAGTCCTTACGTTGTAGTAAAAGTATGTTATCATGCATATCACATATAATAAGTATCACACATGGCTGAATATGACTTCTCGGTGTGAAATGCAAGTTTCAGGATTTCCACTCTAACTGTGAAACTAAAGCAAATTTTCAATTGTTTATGACCTCAATGGGCCAGAAAACGAGAGAACCAACCTATCAGTATGAAATGCAAGTTTCCGGATTTCCAGTGTAACTGTGAAGTTGAAGTAAATTTTCGATTGTTTATTATCTCAATGGGCCAGAAAAAAAGAGAACCTTCACATATTCCAGATACCCTTAGCAATCAAACAGGTAGGTCTACAATTTGTAAACTTATTATTGACACAGAAGAACAAGAGATACAACTTTGCAATTTATAAATATTTCTTGTTGACCCACACATGATCATCAATAACCATATGTCCTGCAGTGAGATTTGAAGTTGCTTGATGAGATCCACTTGGGATGAGACTAAGGCCACCCTAGATCATATGTTTTAGCTTATCCAGTCCCACAGAATTTGAACCAAAAATGACACTTCATTGCCTTGCATCATGTTTAAACTGAATTTTCCTTTCTAAAGCCAGAATTGATTTCATTCTAATTGCAGTTATTTTGTCCTATCTCATCCCCTATAATCAAAGTATCATTTTAAAATGTTAAGAAACTGTAGACATCAAGAATAATTGGAAATGAAACAAAATGTAACAATTTGATCTTTCATGAGTTAGTCTTCATATCAAAATATAAACTGAAAGAGGATTTTATATCTGGCATGCTCTGGATGCAATGCTAGCAAAGTTATGGAACCAAAGTAGAAAAGTGGCAGAGGGCAGAAAAGTAAAAATTAAAAGTCTGTGTAGAACAATGATTGTTTACTTAAAATGCAAGGGATATTCTTTTGAAGTGAATATTGTCCTAAGTGTTAAGCCAAAACCAAAATTATATGAATGGAAAGAAAGTAAAGGCTTTGAGTCCCTGATGGATTTTTTAAATTCCTGTGGAAAGTTTGATGGACTATCTTTCTTCTTATAAATAAACTATTGTGGTTTTGAGACATGTGTTGTGTCTTGGTTTATTTAATTCTGAAGAGCAGAAAAAAGATCACTTGGTGGGTAATACACAATATATTGGCATTCAAAGTAAATACAACACATCATGTTTAAATTAAAAAAGATTTGCCTCAGAATAAAAGCCAAAACATAAAAAAAAGACATTGTGCTTGTGAAGGAACTCCAGTATCTGTAAAAATGATTTAAACTAAATTATAAAAAAAGAAATATTCCTCACTGAGCAGATAAACTCAACCTACTCAGTTTGATTTTAAAATTATTAAACATTTTCTCCATTACTAGAGAGGACAAAATGTCCAGCTTAATTTTAAAAATTATTAGAACAGAGATGCTTCTTGGGCATTTATTAGGTAGACTCTCATCTAATTCATATTTCAAAAATTTCCTCATAGGTTTTAAAGACATACCTCAAAGCAACCTATGATAAAATTGACTCAAACAGTAAATATAATATATGATTGTTTGCTATTTAGAAAACATTTTGTTTTTTAGAGTTACAGAGGCTTTGGCTTCATTTTAATTCTAAATTAATCTTTATGTTAATAGTCCTTAGAAATACAGATATTTGAGAGATTTTCTTCAGTCATATTCATTTGACTTCACCTGAGCATTCCGATACTATATATGTAAACAAACACATAGACAGTCATATATATAAACTTTGTATATAAAGTCTCTATATATATATACACACACACATGACTTTTATGTCAGTTTTGAAATGTTTAAAACTGCCAAAAGTATGTAGAAAGAAGCAATGTAAAAAGAAGCAAAACGGGATAGAAAACTTAAAAAAAAATGGTATTTAACTGGCCCTAAGAGTATGATATCTCCAAATTTATACCAATTTTGAAAGCCTAATAGAATCAATGTCTTACCTTATATGATATAGAATCCAGATATCCTTACTGAAATATAACTAGGCATTCCTCATCAATACTATATTTTTTCCTTTACGGAGTCTCTATGAGGAAAAAAAAAAAAATAACAATCTGCTTTTCCTCTGCTCCCACGCCACTGCAATCAACATAGAAGACTTCTGTGAACAAATGTTAGGAGATTTTTCCTCACGCACCAAGCAAGCAATCAATTATGTGGTGGACACCAGCTGGGTATCCTCCCATTTAATTCCGACACTATCTACACTGGAGAAAGTTTCAGATCCCACAAGTTGAGGACTTAGTTCCACAAGATTGCCCCCAGCTTTTGATGCCAAATGCAAGCCTCAGGTTGTTTTACCTGTGTTTCTCAAGGACAAGCTATAAATTGAGGTTCCCATGACTCCCTTGTTGGATTCAATTAATTCGCTAGAGTGGTTCACAGAACTCAGGAAAACACTTATGTTTACTGGTTTATTACGAAGTGTATAGATGAAGAGATGGATAGGGTGAGGAACTTCCAGCTCCCCCCTACCCACCGTCGCCCCCAGGCACATCATCTTCCAGAAACTTCCATGTGCTCAGTTATTTGGAAGTTTTGAACTTTTGGGTTTTAATAGAACATTATTATGTAGGTTGATTACATCATTAAATACTGGTAATCAACTTAAACTTCAGCCCTTCTCCCCGCCCTGAAAGTTGGTGGGGAGTGGGGCTGATAGTGCCAATACTCTAATCATGCCTTGGTCCTTGTGGTGACCAGTTGCCATCCTGAAGCTACTAGGGACTGCTAGACATCAGTCAACTCATTAACATACAAAAAGACATCACCATCACTTTGGAGTTTCCAAGGATTTTAAGAATCATATACCAGAAAACAGGAATGAAGATCAAATACATATTTTATAACATAACAGATCCTAGCCAATTATTCCACTAGTCATTCTGGGGGAGGGGGTGACAGGAATAAACAGAAGAGAAAATTTACACACACACAGATTGAGAAACAAAGTTAGGATACTGGCTATCCAATATCTTTGACTGAAGTATCTTTGGATAAAAAGGTACAACATCTGCATTTATAACTAACATAGAAACCATCATGTTCATTTATATTTAGTCTTTTATGCATCTCTTCCATTTTACAAGGTGCCCAAATTAGAACAAATTTGCCCCCATAAAAAAAAAATCCCATTTTATCTTAGAAAGTGTTTGAAGTCATAGCATTGCAATGTATTTCCAGTGTTGGAAATTCCACATATCCATATATACTTTTTCATACCTTCCCTCCAGCAAAATTTCCCAGAATTGTTGTCAGAGGACCAACAGCATCAGAATTAATTGGACACATTTTGAAAATACAGATTCTTGGGACAAAGCCCAAATCAATAGACTTAGAACCTCCCTAGGTGGAATCCAGAAAGCTAGAGATGTTTTATAAGTTGCCCAAATGATTCTTGTGGATACTCCATTTTGAGAACCACTTATAACAGTTATGCAGGGGCCACAGAGAAGGAAGAAATGAAGGGTACAAAAGCTAACTTTGTGGATACATAGAACAAGAAAAAGCATAAAAAGGCAATTCAAAGTAATAAAGTGATCATAAATAAGGGCTAACCTGCAGAACTCCAGTTCAGATAAGCGATAGAAGATTAGGATGGATAAATAGACTGATCTACAGAAGATAGATATTCCTGATGGATCAAGGCCATTAGATACCTAAGGAAAAAAAAAACAAGTTTTGGGATAGGATAAATTTCCTCTTCCAAATTACTTGCTTATAAGCTGTGCACATTATTTTCCTTTTTATTTATTGATTTTTTTAGATGGAGTCTCACACTGTCAGCCAGGCTGGAGTGCAGTGGCACCATCTCGGCTCACTGCAACCTCTGCCTCTCAGGTTCAAGTGATTCTCCCACCTCAGCCTCCTGAGTAGCTGGGATTACAGGCATGTGCCACCACGTCTGGCTAATTTTTGTATTTTTAGTAGAGACGGGGTTTCACATGTTGGCCAGGCTGGTCTCGAACTCCTGAACTCAAATGATCCACCTGTCTCAGCCTCCCAAAGTGCTGAGATTACAGGCATGAGCCACCATGCCCAGCCTATTTACCTTTTTATTATACAATTGTCAGTATTTTCCAAGACACTGTGAGATCTTGTCATAAAAAACTAGTTTTATTAAGTCAAACTTTTCGGCGTTATTTGTAATGATTTAGGCACTGAATTCTGAAGTTTAGTTTTTAATACGGGGGGGGGGTTTATGTGAGGTGGCTGCCCCATGGTGAGGTGATGATTTCAATATATTAAATGAAAGAAGAAATCACTTTTCTAAATTTTCCTAATCTGAAAACCCAATAGCTAACCATCTCTCAAATGAGCTTAATGAGCTCAACTAGGTAACAAAGAACCACCCCATTAACATGCTTAGGATTCATATAGAATTTCAGTAATAAAATTATAGGTTTAACTTTGGACATAATTAGTGAAAAATGTTTTCACTCAAAATATCACTATATTTCAAGCTATATTTGAAAATAATTTTTCATCGAGCAATAAAGATTTAAATTGACTTACCAGTTAATACATGTTCAAAAACATTTTTGGATGGATGAATTCATTGATAAATTGCCAATAAATCAATACATCAATGCATGCTCATTCAACCTTTGTCACTTAAGGGAAGTGAAAAATCATTGATATTTTAGTAGTTTAACATTGAGAAGTAAATATTCTAGTAACCTTCTTTAGTAACCTCCTTTAAATTATTCGAATTAATATGGTTAAATAGAATTCAGAGATTTCACGAAAATTACTTTTTTCCCCCCAATTTGATACTTTTTTTTGTGTCAAGATTGCTACCAAGACTCTGGCAGCTGAGGCCATGGAGTCAGAAAGACCAGACTCTAGTGGCATAGTGCCTTGTTTCAAACCTAACTATCCATTTTATGTGGGACTTAAGAGTAATAAATTTGAGTATCTATGCCCCACTGCCTTTCCTATAAAATGGGGATTATTATGCTAACAGTAACTGCCTATAAGACTATAAGGAAATCTAAAGAAATGACTCATTCTTGGTGCACAGAATGTCCCCAATAACAATTTTTTATGATTGAGACTTTTTTCAATTTTTAGTTTCATCACAGCAAGCACATTTTGTTCACTGTTTACCATCAAAAAATTTTCTTTTCAATTTTAAAATTATTATAGTAATATACTTCTTTCTATTGGTATATATGTATATGTATGTAAGATTATTTTTGAATAAAAATGTTGAGTAGCAAAATTTAGTTTGAAAGCCAACAAAATATTTTTTATTTTAATCAAGAAATCAAAGTGTATCTAGCTTACATATGTCATCTAGTTTGCTTTCTAATAATTCTGTAAATTATGGATTATTATTTGTATTCCCAATTACAGATGAGGTAAGTGAGCCTCAAAAAGCAAGATTCTTTCCCTCAGCCACGAAGCTAGAAAATGCACAGAGCCATGATTAAAACGTTTTGAGAAGATAGCAGAATAGGACTCTCTATCTATGAAGATAGCATTCATTCCCACACAGAAACATCAATCTGAACAACTATCCATACACAAAAAATACCTTCACAAAAGCTGAGGAAAACAGGTTAGAGATCACAGCACCTAGGCGTAGTACAGAAATAAGAAAAGATGCATTAAATAGGGCAGAAAAGATAGTTTTACATTACCCACATCACCCCCTCCCAACCCCAGGCAGCATAGCTCAGAAAGAGACGCCCTTCACTTGAAGAAAGGAATAGCAGACTTTGCCCTACATTCCAATGCCAGGCCCAATCCAGTAAAACCCAGTGCTGATCAGGCTCCCACCGCCTCAAACTTTAGGCCAGTATCCATGGTCTTAGTCTCCAAGCCCATCCAGCCCCAGGCCAGATCCCACAGGCCCTGGCTCCAGGCAAGTCTTGAAATCTTGGTCTCCAGGCCCATCCCAGCACCAGGCTGACTTCAGTAACCCCATATTTTGGGTTTAACTCAGTGCCAAGCTAAGCTCAAAGACACTGGAATTCAGCTTGCTCACCAGCTGTCCCAGAATTCTCACTAATCTGTTCAACGAATTCAGGAGCAATCCCAATGTTGAAACATGCCATAGAACTTGCCCATAATCCTGGACAGGCTGACTGGTGAAAGCCTTTCTCAGGCAAAGCCAGTCTTCAAAAACTCAAATAAATCCCTACTTCTTCAAATGTGTATTCATTACTATAAGGCAACAAGAGACATAAAAAATTAGGAGACATACCACTGAAAAAACATAAAAATCTCACAGTAGCTGATCCCAAAGAAATAGAGATATACAAATGGTCTGACAAATAACTTGAAAAATTATTTTAAAGAAGCTCACAAAACTTAAAGAAAATAAACTACTCAATAAAATCAGAAAGACAATGAATGACCAAAGTGAGAAATTTAACAGAGATATTGAAATTATTTTAAAAAATCAAAATTCTGGAACTGAAAAATATAATAAATGTAATGAAAAATGCAATCGAGAGCATTAACAGTGAATTGACTAAGGAGAAGAAAGATTCTGTGAACTCAAAGACATGTTACTTGGAAATATACAGTTAGAGAAGAAAAAGAATGAAAAAGAAATAAAGACAGATGTGTGGAACAGCATTAAAAGAGCAAACTTTCAGGTCATAGCAGTTCACAAAGAAGAAGAGAAAAACAAAGGAAGAGAAAGCTTATTTAAAGACATAATAATTGAGACTGGGCATGGTGGCTTATGCCTGTAATCCCAGCACTTTCAGAGGCCGAGACAGGTAAATCATTTGAAATCAGGTGTTCAAGACCAGCCTTGCCAACATGATGAAACCTTGTCTCTACTACACATCCAAAAATTAGAAAGAGGTTATGGTGTGTGCTTGTATTCCCAGCTAGTTGGGAGGCTAAGAATGGAGATTGCTTGAATCTGGGAGGCAGGGGTTGCAGTGAGCCGAGATCATGCCACTGCACTCCAGTTTGGGCAACAGAGTGAGACTCCATCTCCAAAAGATAAAAAGACATAATAGCTGAAAACTTTCCAAATCTGAGGAAAGATATAAATGTTCTTGTAAAGGGAGGCCAAAAATGTCCAGTCATGTTCAATCCAAACAAGACTAAACCAAGATATAATCAAACCATCAAAAGTCAAAGACAAAGAGAGGACCCTAAAAGAAGCAAGAGAAAAGAGGTACATAACATATAAGGGGACTCTGATAAACCTAACAGCAGATTTCTCAACAGAAACATTGCAGGCAAGGAGAGAGTGGATATATTCTAAGTGCTGAAGAAAAATACTGGCAACCAAGAATACTGTATCTGGTAAAGTTGTCCTTCAGAAATGAAGGAAAAATAAAGATTTTCTCAGACAAACAAAAGCTGAGGGAGTTTCTCTAATACAGACCTGTATTAGAAAAATGCTAAAGAGTTTTCTTCAGCTGAAAGCAAATTACTCTAATTGATAACACCAAAACATAAGACACTATAAAACTAACTGGCAATAGTAAGTATACAGTCACATTCAAAATATTCTAATACTATAATGGTACTGTGTACTCACTTACATCTTTAGTATGAAGGTTAGAAGACAAAACTATTTAAAATAATAATAACTACAATAATTTTCTAAAATATATACAATAAAAATATGTAAATTTTGACATCAAAATAAATTAAAAGACACAGACTAGCAAATTGGATAAAGAGTCAAGACACATTGGTGTGTTATATTCAGGAGACCCATCTTACATACAAAAACACAAACAGGCTCAAAATAAAGGGATGAAGGAATATTTACCAAGCAAATGGAAAGCGAAACAAAAAAGCAGAGGTTGCAATCCTAGTCTGTGACAAAACAGACTAAACCAACAAAGATCAAAAAGACAAAGAAGGGCGTTACATAATAGTAAAGGGAACAATTTAAAAAGAAGAGCTAACTATTATAAATATATATTCACCCAATACAGGAGCACCTAGATTCATAAAACAAGTTTATAGAGACCTACAAAGAGACTTAGACTCCTACACAATAATAGTGGGAGACCTTAACATCCCAGTGTCAGTATTAGACAGATCAATGAGACAGAAAATTATCAAAGATATTCAAGACTTGAACTCAGCTCTAAAGCAACTGGACCAAGTGGACATCTACAGAACTCTCTATCCCAAATAAACAGAATATACGTTGTTCTCAGTGCCTCATGGCACTTATTCCAAAATTAACCACATAATTGGAAGTAAAACACTCCTGAGCAAATGCAAAAAAATGGAAATCATAACAAACAGTCTCTCAGACCACAGTGCAATCAAATTAGATCTCAGGATTAAGAAACTCACTCAAAACCACAAAATTTCATGGAAATTGAATAACCTGCTCATTAATGACTCCTAGGTAAATAATGAAATTAAGGCAGACATCAAGAAGTTCCTTGAAACCAATGAGAACAAAGAGTCAACGTACCAAAATCTCTGAACCACAGCTGCAGAACTGTTTAGAGGGAAATTTATAGCACTAAATGCCCATATCAGAAAGATAGAAAGATCTCAAATTGACACCCTACTATCACAATTAAAAGAGTTAGAGAGGCAAGAGCAAACTAATCCAAAAACTAACAGAAGACAAGAAACAACTAAGATCAGAGAAGAATTGAAGGAGATAGAGACATGAAAAACTCTTCAAAAAATCCATGAATCCAGGAGTTGACTTTTTGAAAAAATTCACAAAACAGATAGACCACTAGATAGACCAATAAAGAAGAAGAGAGAGAAGAATTAAATAGACGCAATAAAAAATGATGAAGGGGATATCACCACTATCCCACAAAAATACGAACTACCATCAGAGAATACCATGAACACCTCTACACAAATAAACTAGAAAATCCACATGAAATGGATAAATTCCTGGACACATACGCTCTACCAAGACTAAAACAGGAAGATGTCGAATCCCTGAATAGACCAGTAACAAGCTCTAAAATTGAGGCAGTAACTAATAGCCTACCAACACAAAAAAGCCCAGGAACAGATGGATTCACAGCTAAATTCTACCAGAAATACAAAGAGGATCTGGTAGCATTCCATCTGAAACTGTTCCAAACAATTGAAAAGGAGGGACTCCTCTCTAATTCATTTTACAAAGCCAGAATCATCCTGATACCAAAACTGGGAAGAGACACAATAAAAAAAGAGAAAACTTCAGGCCAATATCCCTGATGAACATCGACACAAAAATCCTCAATAAAATACTGGCAAACTGAATCCAGCAGCACATCAAAAAGTTTCACAATCAAGTCGGCTTCATCACTGAGATGCAAGGTTGGTTCAACACACATAAATCAATAAACGTAATCCATCACATAAATGGAACAAAAGACAAAAACCACATAATTATCTCAATAGATGGAGAAAAGGCCTTTGATAAAATGCAACATCCTTCATGTTAAAAACTCTCAATAAACATGATGGAACATATCTAAAAATAATAAGAGCTATTTATGAGAAACCCACAGTCGATATCATATTGGATGGGCAAAAGCTGGAAGCATTCCCTTGAAAATCAGTTCAAGACAAGGATGCCCTTTCTCACCACTCCTATTCAACATAATATTGGAAGTTCTGACCAGGGCAATCAGGCAGAGACAGAAATAAAGGACATTCAAATGGGAAGAGAGAAAGTCAAGTTGTCTCTGTTTGCAGATGACACAATTTTATATTTAGAAAACCCCATCATCTCAGCAGAAAAACTTCTTGAACTGATAAGCAAATTCAGCAAAGTCTCAGGATACAAAATTGATGTGCAAAAGTCACAAGCATTTCTTTACACTAACAATAGGCAAGCAGACAGTCAAATTATGAATGAACTCCTATTCACAATTGCTACAAAGAAAATAAAATACCTAGGAATATACCTTATGAAGGATGTGAAGGAACTCTTGAAGGAGAACTACTAATCACTGCTCAAATAAATAAGGGAGGACACAAACAAATGGAAAAACCTTTCATGCTCATGGATGGGAAGAAACAATATCATGAAAATGACCATACTCCCCAAAGTAATTTATAGATTAAATGCTATTCCCATCAAACTACAATTGACATTCTTCACATAATTTAAAAAAACATTATTTTAAATTTCATGTGGAATCAATGAAGACCCGATATAGCCAAGACAATCCTAAGCAAAAAGAACAAAGTTGGAGGCATCACACTACCTGACTTCTAACTATACTGCAAGCCTACAGTAACCAAAACATCAAGGTACTGGTACCAAAACACACATATAGACCAATGGAACAGAACAGAGACCTCAGAAATAACACCACACGTCTACAACCATCTGGTCTTTGAAAAACCTAACAAAAACAAGCAATGGGGAAAGAATTCCCTATTTAATCAATGGTGTTGGAAAACTGGCTAGCCATATGCAGAAAACTGAAACTGGACCCCTTCTTTACACCTTATATAAAAATTAACTCGAAATGGAATAAAGACTTGAATGTAAGACCCAAAACCATAAAAACCCGAGAAAAAAACCTAGGCAATACCATTCAGGACATAAGCATGGGCAAAGACTTTATGGCTAAATCACAATAAGCAATGGCAATAAAAGCCAAAATTGACAAGTGGGATCTAATTAAACTAAAGAGCTTCTGCACAGCAAAAGAAACTATCATCAGAGTGGACAGGCAACCTACAGAATGGGAGAAAATTTTTGCAATCTATCCATCTGGCAAAGGTCTGATATCCAGAATTTACAAGGAACTTAAAAATATTTACATGAGAAAAAAAAAAAAAAA
>NW_012101887.1:2322169-2325556 GCF_000951045.1 Mandrillus leucophaeus | reverse complement strand
AAAAAAAAAAAAAAAAAAAATTAACTGCACATAGTGGTGTGTGCTTGTAATTCTAGCTACTCAGGAAGCTGAGGCAGGAGAATCACTTGAACTGGGGAGGCAGAGGTTACTGTGAGCCAAGATCACACCACTGCACTCCAGCCTGGGTGACAGAGAAGGACTCCCTCCAAAAATTAAAAAAAAAGAAAAGATGTGGTATGTATACACCATGGAATATTATGCAGCCATAGAAAGAAATGAGATCATGTTTTTTGCAAGGACATGGATGAAGCTGGAAGCCATCATCCTCAGCAAATTAACACAGTAGCAGAAAACCAAACACCGCATGTTCTCACTCATAAGTAGGAGTTGAACATTGAGAACACATGGGCACAGAGAGAGGAAAAACACACACCAGGGCCTGTTGGGGGTTGGGAGTTGAGGGGAGGGAACTTAGAGGATGGGTCAATAGGTGCAGCAAACCACCATATCACAAGTATACCTATGTAACAAACCTGCATGTTCCACACATAAAATAAAACAAAAATGGAATGTCATATGTATGGAAACCCTACAAACTCCACCAAAAACTATTAGAACTATTAAATAATTTCAGTAAAGTTGCAGGATTCAAAATCAACATATGAAGTCTGTAGAGTTTCAATTGACTAACAAGGAAGTATCTGAAAGAGAAATCAAGAAAATAATTTCCTGTATAAAAAACACACAAAAAAAAATAAGAACAAAATTCTAAAATGTGTATGGAACCACACAAGACTCCAAAAACCAAAACAATCTCAAGCAATAAGAATGAAGTTTGAGGCATCACAATACCTGACTTCAAAATATGCTGCAAAGTTAGAGTAATCAAAGCAGCATAGTACTGGCATAAAAACAGACACATAGACTAATGGAACAAAATAGAAATAACAAGTTAATTAATGCATTTATGGCCCATTGATCTTCAACAAAGGCAGCAAGAATACATGGAGAAAGGATAATCCCTTCATTGACTGGTGTTGGTATATCTGCATGCGAAAGAATGAAACTAGAACCTTATCTTACATCATATACAGAAGTCAACCAAAAATAGACTAAAGACTTAAATGTAAGACTTGAATCCATAAAACTAGTAGAATAAAACATAGGAGAAAAACTCCACGACATTGATCTAGGCAATGATTTTTTTAATATGAACTCAAAAGCATAAACAACAATAGGAAAAAAAAAAACAAATGAGATTATATCAAACTTAAAAAATCTTCGGCACAGTCAACAAAATAATCAACAGAGTGAAGAGGCAACCTACAGAATAGAAGAAAGTATCTCCATATCATACACATGATAAGGCTTTAATCTCCTAAATATATAAGCTGGCCAGGTGTGGTGGCTCACACCTTTACTCCCAGCACTTTGGGAGGCCAAGGTGGTAGGGCACTTGAATCCAGGAGTTCAAAGCCAGCCTGGGCAACATAGGAAGAACCCTGTCTCTACAAAAATAAAAAATAAAAAATAAAAATAACCAGGTGTCTCTAGCCTCAGCTACTCAAGAGGCTGAGATGGGAGGATTGCTTGAGCCCAGGAGTTTGAAACTACAATGAGGTATAATTGTGCCAATACAAACAGTTCAATGGTAAGAAAATAACCCGATGTAAAAATAGGCAAAATATCTAAATTGACATTTCTCAAAAGAAGACATACAAATAGCCAACAGGTATATTAAAAAATGCTCAACATCGTTAATCATTAGAGAAATGCAAATTAAAACCCAATTGAGATATCCACTTATACATGTTCGAATGAATATTCCAAAAAACAGAAATTAAAAAGAGCGTTGGAGAGGATATGGAGGAAGAGGATCCCTTAAACACTGTTGGTAGGAATATAAATTAATGCAACCATTATGGAAAACAGTATGAAACAGTATGGAGTTTCCTCAAAGCATCTTAAAAGGAGTATCCTATAATCCTGCAATCTCACTACTGTGTATATAATTAAAGGAAATTAAATCATTAAATCCAAGAGATATCTAAACTCCCATGCTCATTTCAGCATTGTTCACAATAGCCAAGATATGAAATGAACCTGTGTATATCAATAGATAAACAGATAAATCAATGTGGTACATAAACACAATGGAATACTCTTCTGCCTTAATAAAGATGGAAATCCTGTCCTTTGGGACAACATGAATGAACCTGGAGGACATTACGTTAAGTAAAATAATCCAGGCACAGAAAGACATACTGTACGACCTCACTTATACATGAAGTATAAAAAGTTTAGCTCACAGTAGAGAGTAGAATGGTGGTTACCCGGGGCTGTCAGGGAGGGAAATTTGGGAAATGTTGGTCAAAGATACAAAATTTCAGTTAGCTAGGAGGAATAAGTTCAAGAGATCTACTCTACAACATGGTGACAATAGGTAATAACAATGTATGATATTCTTGAAAAATTGTCAGGAGAATAGATATCAAGTGTTCTCACCACAAAAATAATAATTATGTGAGGTAATACACAGGCTAATTAGCTCAATTTTATCATTTCATGATGTATACATATTTCAAAACAACATATTATATACAATAAATATATATAACTTTTTGTCAATTAAAAATAAAATATTTTGACTCTACCACTTATGGTTTTAAAATTATACTACACTGCTTTACATAAATGCAGGATTTTAAACAAGACATTTAAACAGCCTGGATATACGAAGTACCTTTAGATGCAGGTAAGGAATGAACTAGAACAGTAAAGGACATTAGGGAAAACCAACTGAGATAACAGGAACCAACTAAGATGGTGAGATGGCTGATATCTGCGTATTCTTACCAAACTGATCATCTACTCCAGATTACATTCTAACATGATTTTGACATGGTTTCCATTTCCTTAAATGACTGCTGTCTGCAGCTTCTTAAATCCATGTGGTAGACATCCTGGAGAAGAATGCCTGAAATGAAACAGCTGCAAGGGTTCAGATGTCCCTGTCAATCTCATTTGTCATTTTCCATCAAAGCCATCTTAGTCCGACAGGCCGTTCTGTGGTATTCTTAGTTCAGGTCTACTTAGGTGGCTGAATCACTATGACCTTTCTTTTTATGGCAACCTATTCGAACTGCTTCACTTGCCAGGGACCTCCCATTCACACTGTTGTTCTCCTCCCTCTTACCTCAAGTATTGCCTTAGGAGAGATATTTTCTGAATAATATTCTCTAATAAACGTAGTTTTCTTATTTTAAAAAAAGAACTATAAAAATATATATCACCAGTAGTAGCTCCTGATGGTAAGGTACGTTCAAAGCTCATTTAGAGAAAAATTTCAGAGGTCAATGCCTGGTACAAGTTAGAATTATGCTATATTGCTTGTGAATACATAGCTCCAGCGTAAGAAGCTTAGAA
>NW_012101887.1:2319183-2319814 GCF_000951045.1 Mandrillus leucophaeus | reverse complement strand
ATCAAAAAGTGGGTGAATGATATGAACAGACACTTCTCAAAAGAAGACATTTACACTGCCAACAAGCATATGAAAAAAAGCCCAACGTCACTGATCATTAAATCAAAATGCAAATCAAAATCACATTGAGATGCCATTTCACACCAGTCAGAATGGCCATTATTAAAAAGTCAGGAAACAATAGATGTTAGCAAGCCTGTAAAGAAATAGGAATGCTTTTACACTGTTGGTGGAAATGTAAATTAGCTCAAGCATTGTGGAAGACAATGTGGCAATTCCTCAAAGATCTAGAATCAGAAATACCGTTTGACCCAGCAATACCATTACTGGGTATATACCCAAAGGTATATAAATCATTCTACAATAAAGACACATGCACACATATGTTTACTGCAGCTCTATTTACAATAGCAAAGACATGGAACCAACCCAAATGCCCATCAATTATAGACTGGATAAAGAAAATGTGGTGGCTGGGTGCAGTGGCTCACGCCTGTAATCCCAGCACTTCGGGAGGCTGAGGCAGGTGGATCATCTGAGGTCAGGAGTTTAAGATCAGCCTGGCCAACATGGGGAAACCCAGTCTCTACTAAAAGTACAAAAAAAAAAAAAAAAAAAAATTAACTGCACA
>NW_012101887.1:2307221-2316058 GCF_000951045.1 Mandrillus leucophaeus | reverse complement strand
GGGACCTCCCATTCACACTGTTGTTCTCCTCCCTCTTACCTCAAATATTGCCTTAGGAGAGATATTTTCTGAATAATATTCTCTAATAAACGTAGTTTTCTTATTTAAAAAAAAGAACTATAAAAATATATATCACCAGTAGTAGCTCCTGATGGTAAGGTACGTTCAAAGCTCATTTAGAGAAAAATTTCAGAGGTCAATGCCTGGTACAAGTTAGAATTATGCTATATTGCTTGTGAATACATAGCTCCAGCGTAAGAAGCTTAGAAACTCCCTTTACTTGGT
This sequence comes from Mandrillus leucophaeus, assembly GCF_000951045.1. Taxonomy (NCBI): domain Eukaryota; kingdom Metazoa; phylum Chordata; class Mammalia; order Primates; family Cercopithecidae; genus Mandrillus; species Mandrillus leucophaeus. The sequence goes on along the minus strand of NW_012101887.1, from coordinate 2,315,773 downwards.
GTTTTCTACCATTTCTGATTTAGTTTTTTTACTGCATACCACAGGAAACTAAAATTGCAGCAATTTCCAGGGTCAGATGGGGAGAGAAGTCCTGGATGAAATTTAGACAGAACCACACACTTCCCTTCCCCAAACCCCCCAAGATGTGGCCCCTGGAAAGGCCTCTCATAAAAAGGACCTATCAGTTAAACGTCTCCTTTGTGGGCAGATCTGTCTCCGGCTAAGTCTAAAGGTGTATATAGAGAGTGGAAGTTTTTACAGCAATTGCTCAAAATTGTGTTTTAATTTCCATACACACATTTGGAATCTTGTGTTATTTTTAGTTTTTGCCATCACTGTTCAAACAAAGCAGCAGGTTAAAGCTTTTTTTTTTTTTTTCCCCTAAATCATATGAAAACCACATATAACAAAAGTCCAGTGCTATTTTAGACCAAGTAAATACAGACAAGTAGACCTTAGACCTCCTCTTGCCTTTTGGCTCTGCTTCAGTTTGAAGTAAGAGAAGCTTTTCTGGAAAAAAAAGAAAGAAAATTATAATTCTTAAAATGAGTCTAAACTTAGAAGACCTAACAAGTAATATTCCTGCGTAGAGTTGTTTTAAATTCCATGTGGAACAATCTATAAAATACAAGACATTAGGTACTGTGTCCTTTTGAATATTTTTATTCTTAGGATAGTACATGTGGATGCATATTCTGACAGCATGTTTTGAAATAATAACCATGGAGATTAATTCAGTCCTTTATTAACATAATCAGCAAATATTAAATGCGTACCATGTACAAAGCCTTAGGTTGGTTTGGGAGAGAAACAATGTCTTAGTGTAGAGCTGGCCCTCAGTGAGTCACAGTCTAGAAGGGAGATCAAACTATAAACAAATCATAACAACACAATGTGGAAAGTGTTAATGAATGTATGTATAAAGTGCCATGAGAACACCGAACAATGAGCAAGCAACTGTGCAGAGGAGTCAAGAGAAAGCAATTAAGAAATTCTGGCTGGGTGTGGTGGCTCACTCCTGTAATCCCAGCACTTTGGGAGGCCAAGGAGGGTGGATCACGAGGTCACGAGCTCAAGACCATCCTGGCCAACCTGGTGAAACCCCCTCTCTACTAAAAATACAATAGTTAGCCAGGCTTGGTGGTGCATGCCTGTAGTTCCAGCTACTCAGGAGACTGAGGCAGGGGAATTGCTTGAACCCGGGAGGTGGAGGTTGCAGTTAGCTGAGATCACACCACTGTACTCCAGCCTGGCCACAGAGCAAGTCTCCGTCTCCAAAAGAAAAAAAAAGAAAAGAAAAAGAAAAAGAAAAAAGAAAACACATTCTTTACCAAAAGGATAGTATTTTAGCTGAGTTATCAAAGTGGGTCAAAGTATCTGATACAAGTAAAAAAAAAAATCAGACTAAAGAAAACAAAACATACATTATAGACAACCAGAAGCAGTTTGTGTTGGATTTTAGGATGAATTTTAAAAGTAGGAAAGAACCAAAGTTTCTTCACGGCAGCTGAGGAATCTGAGCATATTCTGGAAGAAATGAGGAGACTGAAAAACTTTAAACTATTAAATAATAATTGTGAGACCTGTTAGCAAGTGCAGCAGTATAGACGGGAAAACAAAAAGACCTGTAGGAATGAAGAAAAGGGCACAAAACCAGGAACTATCCCTGAGAAAGAATCAAAAGGCTTTGGCCTGATTAGTTGAGGGCGCTGAGGGAGAAAATTGAATCAGAGATCATTTAAATAACCTCACAGGAGGCTTTTAGTTACAAGTAATGGAACACCAAGCTCAAAATGTCCAAAATAATAGAAGTCTCATAAAAACAAATTGTACAAGGTTAGAAGAGTCACAGGAAGGGTTTCATCAGGGTAGCTCTGCTTCTCTACAACTTCCTTGAACTGCTTTCTTCCAAACAGTAGGTTTTCTACTAGGCCGGCCCTCCTCATAGCAAGAACATACTGGCAGACTTAGCTGGGCCACTTGCTTTCTGGTTAACAGACAGGAGAGAGAGATAGCATCTGTGAGCTTTGCTATGAGCATCTCTGAAAACAACCTGAACTTTGTCATGATAGGACTGGAAAAGGTCTTTTGCTCACCCTGAATCAGTATTTGTGGGAGTGAGAATGTAATTTGCTAATTGACTTAGCCCAAAGTTTCCAGATGTAATCACTATTGCAAGATATAGATTTATCCCAATTAATTTAGACTTACCACGTCCCACCTCCTCAGCTGAGAACCAGATACATTCCATTGAAAACATGTCTGCTACACAAGTGAACCAAGGGTAGGGTATATGTGTGGGAGACACTGCAATGTCTTCCAACAGGCTGAGCAAAATGAATGTTTATACATATTACTTTGTAAGTAAATGGTCAAGACTGATTTCTACAAGCATATTTTCAAGATTAAAACATGAACTGCCTTTTTACCTTTCTGTTCCTGCAAAATGACAATATTCTGTACTGATAGGTTTCTCCCTGACATAAGAAAAGACAGGTATTTAGATTTCTAATATTATCTTTCTTAGAAAGATGATATCTTGGAATATCAGCTAGAGAGTTATAAAATTTGGGTAAAGTCTGCATTTCTCCTTATTATGTTTATTTAGGAACAAATCAGTTAACGATTCTCATTTTTAAAGAATCCCCTAATATATGCTCCCAGTACAGTGACCAATAAAACTCTTCTACCTATTTTACATTATTTGTTGTAAGTTTTCAACTAATTTGCATGCTTCTATTGGAATTATACTTATTCAGAATATGTACCATGAATCTTCTGTTACAAAAAGTACATTAATATGTTTAAAATTCTAACATAAAATTGACATATGTGTGAATTTTCTATAATTCAGTATAAGTAAAAATGCAGAGATTAACTGTTGTGTTTATTTTTTAAGTTGGTTGCTTGCCAATTTATTAGTAAGGTATCATTAACTAAAATTCACCTGATTAATAAGACTCAAACATTTGTTTGTTTGGTACTTTGTAAACTGGTGTTCAGAGGATTCAATAGGGAAATATATGTAGGGTCAGCCAGAGGGGTCAAATCCTGGTTCTGTCACTTATTAGCCATGTGATCTTAAGTATGTCAAGTATATTATTTATATCTCTGGATATCAATTTCATCACCTGTAAAATGGAGTCTCATGACATATGAGATAATAGTAAAGATTATACATCATAAAAGGTGTAATGAGCCTGCCCAAAAAAGTGCTTGTGTTCTGCATTTACTGCTTGACTACTATACAACGAACTCAAGTATATTTGAAGAACAGGACACAAAGTAAAAGTTCAGTAAACGCCTTTATACATTTTACAGCATATGAATGGTAAGGTTTTTAAAAACTTCTATGGCTTTTTAAAGGTACAGGAAATGTTTAAAAGTTAGATAAATTATTGCTCTACATAAGAGAGCTAATTGCAGAAAAGGAACACCTTCATTGATTTTTTTAATCCAAAATATTTGAGTACTTAACATGTGTTAGGCACTGCACTAGGCCCTGGGATACAATAATGAATAAGACAAATTCCCTGCCTTCATGAAGCTTACAATCTTGGCACAACCAACAAACAACTAAACAAATAATTTATTATCTATCATCAAATAGTGTTAAGTATAGTGATGAAGAATGAGATACAGTGAAAATCTAGAAAGTGACCTGGCAAAGAGGGAAGTTAGCAGGCAGGGTGTCAGACTGAATACTAACAGAACGCTTCTTGCTAACTCTACATTAATGTCTACCGTACAGATTTTCTTTCAGTCTAACCAACAGAAATAACAGCTAAGCTCTCCTCACTACAATTTTTATGAATTAGGTCTTAAAAATATTGTGGCTTGATTTTCAAAATCAGTTTAACCTTACTGTTTGTTGGTTAATATGAAGAAATTATAAATTGGTTTAAAATTAAGGTAGATTGTCTTGGCAGTTGAAAGCATATGTCAACTTTTCAAAATATTAAGTTTTTAATCCAGTAAAGTAGCAAAAGATTTACTTTGTAAAGTTTAATATTTCCTTTGCTATCTGAGGACTACACATTTTTGGATTGTGTAAAGGATACAATGCAGTTTTAAAGTGTGATTTGATTTACTTTGGAATTTAACAACAGCTGATTTGTAATCCTTTTAAACACCTTCTCAATCAAGCAATACAATTTGTTACAGAGAACTGACTATCTTTGAGCTTAGCTGGATGTAACCACTAAAATGAAAAGACTGTTTCACCATGCATTGTGTATTGTATTGCATTGAAAGTGTGTTGATTATGAAAGTCATCAAAATGTTATCAATGTTTAATAAATACATGAGAAATAACCTGATCAATTATAACAGTATCTAAAGATGGGTGCAGATTGATATTTTATTATCAGTTTAACATAATAAAACTTTAAAAATTATCTCTAAGGATCCCTTCAAATTGCTTTTAAAAGAGTTTTATGTTAAAATACTGATTTCTATAAATTGAGAAATATACACATGCATATTACACACAAATACATATACATGTAATGCATGTGTGTAATTGAGTCACATTTCAATTCTGCTTTTTTCTAAAATCTTGTTTGTCTCCACTCCACCAAAATCTATATAGATATGGATTAAAATACCAGATATTGGTTAGAGAAAATAGAAATGTTCAAGTTTTCTAGTGTTCCTGAACAAAGTCTAGCACCTACCTTATTAAATTCACCTGCAAAATATCTTGACTTACACAAAACTACAGGAGTTTCAATCCCTGGTGCATTTTCAGAATGCCCTCAAATGATACCATGGTCTAAACATCAATATGTAAAGATGAAGTGGCTGCTGGGACAGGAGCCTAAAGAGTATCTAATCCAAAATCTTCTGTGACATTTGATGTTTCTTGACCACACCTTCTTCTGAATTGTTTCCCTTTTCTTTGGTTTCCATGACACCATTCTTGTGTACTCTTATGATTTGCTTCCCAATATCCGGGATGCTTTTGTTTTGTCTCTTCAATCATCTCCCTTTCCCCACTGCAGAACTTAAGTGTTGCTGTTCCACAGGCTCCTGCACAACACACTTTGCTCTTTATTAACATCTATCTACCTACAATTACATATTAAGAACTGCTTCAGGCAAGGCAATGGAGAGGATGGGAAGTAAGGTTAAGCATAGACTCTTCTCCAGATAAGCTTGTAATATTGTCAGCCAAATAGATAAGCTTGTAATATGGTCAGCCAAATAGATACTCAAGTTCATCTTGGGTTCTTGCTATATCAGAATGTTTAAATTTATTTAACCACCAGAGTGATATAAATATACCATACCTGAGAACAGAGCTTCATAGTGTAGTGTTGTTCTCAGGAACAAATATAATGAAACCAAATTATTCATTTCCTCATTATTCCACAGAGTCATTTATGTATGCCCCATATGATATCTAGAGAATTTTTTTTTTTTACTCAATCATGAAAATCCCCTAAGGTAGGTTAAAATTACATTCTAGGGAAAAGAGCTTGGCTTTTGGATTTTGACACCCTCAGATATCATAAATAGCATATTTGTAACTAATGAAGTGAGTGAATGAGTTTGGCTAAATGTATAATATATATAATAAAACATATATATATATATAAAAAACACAATTTTAGTCATACACACCAATAAGCACACACACTGAGCATAACGAAATATAATTAAATTCAACATTTCAAAATTAAAAACGCATGTCAATGTTTTAATTGATGATTTTCTGATTCTACTTATGTAGAAGTCATACCCCAGTGTACCAAATTAAAAAAATTCTTAAAAGTCTTTCAGTTTGAAAATGAAAATCTTGTGATTTCTAATTTTGAATTATTTTATGGTTTAAATTTAGATATTATTTTTCTTTAGTGATATTTTTGTTTTATAATTCTTAAATGGAAATAAACCATGGATGAATGACTTTTAAATAATTATTTTTAACTGATAATATCTGAGTACAGGTGACTGTATTTTCATTGGTAAACACAAATATGCAAATTTTCTCATTAATATTCAGTGATTCCTACAGTTAGTGTTCTCTAGAAAGAAACAAGAAAGCCTCTGAATGTCATAATCCTTAAGAATCTCAAATACACAGTAATGTAAGGTAATTACACATACTCTACTTTTGCTCTTTATTAATTTTCAGATAAAATGAGGCAAGACCAGAACTCTTATTCAAAATATAAGGTTTAAGCCAGGCACAGTGGCTTATGCCTATAATCCTAGCACTTTGGGAGGCCGAGGCAGGAGGATTGCTTGAGCTCAGGAGTACAAGACCAGCCTGTGCAATATAGCAAAACTCCGCCTCTACTAAAAATACAAAAATTAGCCGGGCATGGCAGCATGCACCTGTAGTCCCAGCTACTCAGGTGGCTGAGCTGGCAGGATCACCTGAGCTGGAGAGATTGAGGCTGCAGTGAGCCGTGATTGTGCCACAGCACTCCAGCCTAAGCAACAGGGTGAGAACCTGTCTCAAAACAAAACAAAACAAACAAATGAAAACAAAATAGAGGGCTTATTGAAGTAAAGCTTCTCTAATGAATTAAAAAGATCTAAAATACTATTTTCTTTTCCATTCTTTTTAGCTGAATGAGGCCAAATTAAAAAAAAAAAAATCAAAATTCAGCCCAAGAAAATGTCCCAACAAACAAAAGATCTGCATAGACTCTCCATTAACAAATTCAGGAAATATTTATTAAGAGCCAGCTATGGGCTGGGTACAGTTCTAGGCACTTGGAAAAAGTAAGGGGTACATCTGTGTTCTTCACAGAACACAGATAATAAATGATAACAGTAAATAAATCATATTAAATAAAAGAACAAGTAGAAGGGAATAAGTGGGTTCTTAAAGCAAGAGAGGGAAGCAATTTAAAGAATATAGGCCAGGCATCATTAAAAATGTGGCATTTCAGCAAAGATTTGAGGCAAGCAAGGGGGTTCACCACATCAATACCTGGACCTATAAATGGAGTATTTTAAGCAGGGGAAAAGCCAATACAAAGGTCCTGAGGCAGAATATGACGAATGCATTCTAGGGCAAGGAGGGAACAAGGGATGGCACAGAGTAAGGAAGGGAATGCAGGCAGGAATGAGGTCAGCAGGTCAGAAGGCGATGGGGTGTGTGCAGAGATCACACTGGGCATTGTAAGTCATTTGTCTGCACTTTGGCCTTTACTATAAGTGAAATGAGGAATCTTGCTTTTTGAGCAGGTGTGAGGCATGACGTTGTCCGACATGCTGTGAAAGCATTGCTCTGACTTCAGGGAGCCATAGTTATTCCACAGTGAGCGTACAAAACAGGCATCAGCACCAACATCCCAACAAATCCAAGTACCCACAGAATCATAAACCACACGCTCCAGAAACACCTGGTATCACTCTTCTCCATTATTATTGTTTCATTCTTCTAGAAAAATTGTGCTGAGCCAAGCAAACAGTTTAACGATGGACTATGAACACCACAAGAGATTTTTACAGATTAACCCATTTCATTTTTCTTCTTTTTAATGTTAAAATTATTTCATTGCTTTTAAAATTTTAAAATTACATGTGCTTATTGAAATTTTTCACAATACATGGAGTAAAAAGTACAAAACTATCATGGTCTTCTAAAAAGTAACTACTAATTAGCATTTTGTTTTGTTGTATATTCTTCAAGACTTTTTAATGCATTTGTATATCTTTATTTCTTCATTGTCTTTAATTTTATCATCACCTATGCTGATATCTCTATCAGCTTCTTCATTCATCATAGATGGCAAAACAGAAGCCCTGAAAATTCAGCCCTGAGAATTTGCCCAGAGGCACAGAGCTGGCCAGAAAGAGAACGAAGTCTAGACCTGAGGTATCTAGAACAAACTCCTACAAGTTTTCCCCACACAATAGATTTCTCACCACAATTCTGGATGGTCAAATTTTATTGTCGTCCTCTACAAAAACACATACATTTCTGTAGAAATTACTATGACCTATTAAAGTTAGTTATTATACATTAAAGGAAAGAGAATTTTGACTGGTACTAAAGAAGAAAGAAAAAACTTCAATTTTGAGGCACCTCATTAGAATAGGCAGGATAATGTGTAGGTTCTGGCATTGTGGAATTAGAGTAAGAGGACAGGATTACAGCAGGAGTTGAGAGAATCTGAAGATGAAATCTGCCAACCTTGAAATTTTACATGACACCACATCAGAGGCTAGAGGAAGGAATGCTCTTTCTCTTCGTTCTATGTCACATGATTCTGTGGTCCTCAAACCCACAAATCCATACAGTAGTGCTAGTACTATGACCAAGTATATTTCAGATTCAGAGGCAGTGTAGTATGGTATAAAACATTCAGGTTTGAATCCTGGGGAGACATAGGTTCAGATCTCACCTCATTGGCTTCCTTATTTATAATCCAGAGTAATTATGGCAATCTAACAGGTTTGTTATGAATCCCAAATAACATTATATACTGTCTGCACACACACACACACACACAGACACACACACATATACACTCACACCACTGCTTGCAAAATAAATATTTATTAAATTCTGGATGCCATTTTATCCAACA
>NW_012101887.1:2302722-2305946 GCF_000951045.1 Mandrillus leucophaeus | reverse complement strand
TAATGCAGGGTCCAAACTTGGGTTTGGCAACTTTTAGCCTCCAAACTAAATCCCATAAGGATAGTACTGGTGAATGCCAGGTCTGGCTTAAAATTTAAATCCCCTTGGCCAAGACTCATAACATACATGGTTTGACCAGATGTTCGGAGTTATTCCCAAAAACTCAATCCTTCTCTAGACTAGAGGAAAAACAAACCCACAACTTTCTTATTCTTCCTTAAGTTCTTAAAGTTCCTACCTTCAAACATGCTGGCATGCTATCAAGAGTGGTAGTGCTGTGGCAGGATTAGGGATGGTTAATGGCTACAAAAATATAGCTAGGTAGAATGAACAAAATATAGTATTTTGATAGCACAACAGGATGACTACAGTCGACAATAATTTATTGTGTATTTAAAAATAACTAAAAGAGTATAATTAGATTGTAACACAAAGAAAGCATAATTCCTTGGTAATGAATCTCCCATCTGTCCTGATGTGATTATTGCACGTTGTATACTTATATCAAAATAGTTCATGTATCTCATAAATATATATGCCTACTATTTACCCACAAAAATTTAAATTTTAAAATAAAAGAAAGAATTATGTACTTGGGATCCTTACAACTTTCATGCTGCCCAAAGGTAATGACTGTGTCATACAGCAAGTGCTCTAGAAGAATATGGTGGCTGGACTCTTGTCCCAAGTCAATACTATACATCAATGTCCCACTAGAATATGTTATCTCCACTTTTAGATTTTTCTGAGATAATTTTGATGAAAATTCAGAGGCTGCTCACATCACAGCTTTTACTGCTATTTCTACATGCTGAATAAGCTGGTAAAACTTCTACTCATTACCCACCATCCACACAAGTCTCATATAGCATCTACATTAGTCCATGACACCTAAGCATCAGTGGTAAACAAGTGAAAACCAGATCACCTAAGCTTCACTGTCTCTGATATCCTTGAGCCTTTCTTTTAAGTTATACACCCCTTGTAGCTTTTTCTTAACTCTAAAGTTGGTCTATTCTGATAATGGAATGAGAAGGTCAGGTCACAAACGTGCTATGTTTGTGCCATGGCTGCAAAATCACCCTACTGACCAAGCTGGGGAATGCGAGTCCCTAGTGCCATCCCATGTGTCTGGCTCCAGGCCTCAAAATATCATCAGCAAGAAGCATCCAGTTGGCTACTATCTCTCTCAGACATGCTCATAAACACACACCTATATATACCCACATATCACATTTCTCTGCCCAATGAGGTAAGGATGCCTTTTTTTGCCTTAAGTTTCTAGTAATAACCTAAAGTACGGTAGGCTAAAATGTCATCCGGCTCAAGGTCATACCCACAAGTGCTTTCTTAAGAGGTTTTCTGACACCATGGCTTCCAATTTCACTATTTTAAAATCCTTTTGCACAGTAAAACCCCCATACTTCTAGTATTAAAAAGATAATACAGAAAAACACTCTGCTCATGAACAAGGAGGCAGTGTCAAAATGTCATCTGTGCTGGTGTATATGTTTTTTAATTCTCTGGGAAAACATTGTTTCTCTTCATCTGTTAAAAATTTAAAGTAAATTGAAAACTCTTTGGGAATGCAACCTCTGTGTGATTGACAGTGACAAGCACACATACCTTGAAAGCTCCACTGTAATGTTTATGCTTAATAAAAACAAATACTGTGGCATCTGAGAGTAGCCTAGTCAGCCATGCAGCTCTCTACCTGGCGTCTTGTAAATTAATCCGGGTGTTTATGCTGTAGATCATTCATGATGAACATATTGCTATAGCAACATACATTTCTTCCATTTTTTTCCTGTTAATTACACTAACATCACCATCAGCTACTAAATCTTTGAATTACTAATGAATGTATGTGAAAAGCAATGTCTTGATAACACGTTTTCAATATGTCCTTATCCTCAAAGAAACGATGCATGTAATTTGATTACTTTTAATTTACTGCTAAAATTTGTCAATGTAATGTTAATCCATACTGAAATTTGAACACGTTGAAGGATACAAGAGGTGTCTCTACAGAATGTGTATCTCAAGGAGACAGAACATGGTGAACTGGTAGAATTCTTCCTCTGATACCACACCATCTTCATTTGTATATATGCTAAATTAGCATCTGGCAACCAGGAAATAGTATTTAAACCTATGAGATGCTCAGGCCCTTAAGTTTCTGTGGCTCAGCACTAAATATTAAAATCTATTTAGATTAAGCTTTTTGGTACAGCATCTAATGAAAGGGTACAGAATTTTTAGTTGATATGCAGTATGTAGGTATGACACTTTTAGAAAAGTCATGTTCACCAGTACTGTAAGATTGAAGAAAGACCTATCCCAAGTAATTCTCCAAATCACTGCATCTTGGAAAGGTCCCCTTTAGTATTGTTTCAGTTGCACATTGATGTTTTGGTAAAAGTCTCTATTTTTTCAGGTCAATGTCTTTCTATTTAGGTCATCAAAGGAGATATTTCCTAGACATCTACTGATGTAAATTATTAATCATTACCCCAAATATGTCTAAACACACCCACATTATTCAGGCCAACAGGCATGGCTCAAATCATTAGTAAAGCTGGACTTTTCTCAGAAGATCCAAATAGAGAATATTTCTATTCTCTAGAAAAAAATAGAAAATAGAGAAAATATCTCTATCTCTATTCTTTGAAAATAGAGATTTTCACCCACTCAACACATACTTGAATGTCAGGGAGAGGCAAATGAAGAGCAAAGGTGGTGTGAAAGACAGTTGGAGTCTTTTAGCTAAACAAACTAGTTCAATAAAATGTGATCATTTAGTGGCTGTTTAAGCCAGATTGCCCCTACACAATTTCCTCTTCTAGGTTTTGCTATCTATTCTAAGCTAACCAGAAGTGAAATGATAACAACCAAGAATATGAGAAAGGAATTGATCCACTGGAGGTTTACCATGCTACCCAATATCTTAATTTTAATTTTCTTTTTCCCAAGCTTGAGAATTTTGGGGTATTCTTGTACATCTTTTCTTTGTAAAAAATATGGTTATATAAGACTATTTCCGATGTTCATGTACAGGAATGAGAAGAAAATATGAGGTTAAATAAGAAAATGAGGATCTATAATGATGATAGTAATAGCAATCGCTAGCATTTTTAAAAGTAAAACTCTATGAGAAGAGTTTTACCCTCACTACCGTATCTGTAAAATAAACACTGGATGCAGGTATCCTTACCCTCATCAGT
>NW_012101887.1:2299255-2301157 GCF_000951045.1 Mandrillus leucophaeus | reverse complement strand
CAGAAGTTGAAGGTGAAAATATCTCTTCAGAAATAATATTTTCAGTGAAACTTTTTTTCTCCATTTCACTTTATATTTGAAGAGAATCTAAATTATTGTTACATTACTAGCTGCCTTTGCTCTTACTTAAATGCATTTTTTCAAGTTTTCACATGAGAGAATTTCCAAACTCTCTCTATCTATCTATCTGTCTATCTCTCTGTCTGTCTATCTATCTATCTATCTATCTATCTATCTATCTATCTATCTATCTATCTATCTATCTATCTGTCTGTCTGTCTGTCTGTCTAATATATGATGTTGATAATGAAATCATTACTTGTGGCTTTAGACATACCACCTTTGGTTGTGTTGTATTAAACACAGGATCAATATCAAGACTCTATCATACAATTACACTCAATCAGGATTTCTCAAGATCACTATTGACACATTAGACCAGATAAATTTTTGTTGTGGAAGGCTATCCTGTGCATTGTAGAACACTTAGCAGCATCCCTGGTCTTTCCCACTAGATGCCAGTAGCACACACACACAGTCATAACAATTCAACTCAGTCACAACAATTAAAAATGTCTCCAGACATTGCCAAATGTCTCCTGAGGGCAAAGTCACTCTAGGTTGAGAACCACTGTACTACAGGTAGCATTGTAAAAAGACTAAATATCAAAACTAGTTTTATGCAAAATCCATTTTGGGAAAACAATAGAAACGCCCTTATAAACATTGGAAGTGTAGCATCTTAAAAAAGGAAAATCATTTCTTCCTCCTCAATGCAGACACACTGCCACACCAGAAGTTAAAACAAAACATCCTGATTAGATTAGTGCCAACTTCACTGGTTGCCAGAACTGACTCCCTAACAGGGTGGAGCATGAAAAGAAAGTTACTCGTCTCTTCAGGCACAGACTGCCTGCAATAGCCTTTATTTGGGCAGTAGCCTGAAGAAACCCAACCTTTATTGAAACCATGATTGGTGTAAGTTTATTGTTTTTCTTTGTGGAATCTCAAAGGATACAATGTTTATTGTTCATTTCCTCTACACAGTGTCTGTCTATCCAGCCTAAGTAATGCAGGGTCCAAACTTGGGTTTGGCAACTTTTAGCCTCCAAACTAAATCCCATAAGGATAGTACTGGTGAATGCCAGGTCTGGCTTAAAATTTAAATCCCCTTGGCCAAGACTCATAACATACATGGTTTGACCAGATGTTCGGAGTTATTCCCAAAAACTCAATCCTTCTCTAGACTAGAGGAAAAACAAACCGACAACTTTCTTATTCTTCCTTAAGTTCTTAAAGTTCCTACCTTCAAACATGCTGGCATGCTATCAAGAGTGGTAGTGCTGTGGCAGGATTAGGGATGGTTAATGGCTACAAAAATATAGCTAGGTAGAATGAACAAAATATAGTATTTTGATAGCACAACAGGATGACTACAGTCGACAATAATTTATTGTGTATTTAAAAATAACTAAAAGAGTATAATTAGATTGTAACACAAAGAAAGCATAATTCCTTGGTAATGAATCTCCCATCTGTCCTGATGTGATTATTGCACGTTGTATACTTACATCAAAATAGTTCATGTATCTCACAAATATATATGCCTACTATTTACCCACAAAAATTTAAATTTTAAAATAAAAGAAAGAATTATGTACTTGGGATCCTTACAACTTTCATGCTGCCCAAAGGTAATGACTGTGTCATACAGCAAGTGCTCTAGAAGAATATGGTGGCTGGACTCTTGTCCCAAGTCAATACTATACATCAATGTCCCACTAGAATATGTTATCTCCACTTTTAGATTTTTCTGAGATAATTTTGATGAAAATTCAGAGGCTGCTCACATCACAGCTTTTACTGCTATTTCTACATGCTGAATAAGCTGGTAAAACTTCT
>NW_012101887.1:2293727-2297950 GCF_000951045.1 Mandrillus leucophaeus | reverse complement strand
ATGCATGTAATTTGATTACTTTTAATTTACTGCTAAAATTTGTCAATGTAATGTTAATCCATACTGAAATTTGAACACGTTGAAGGATACAAGAGGTGTCTCTACAGAATGTGTATCTCAAGGAGACAGAACATGGTGAACTGGTAGAATTCTTCCTCTGATACCACACCATCTTCATTTGTGTATGTGCTAAATTAGCATCTGGCAACCAGGAAATATTATTTAAACCTATGAGATGCTCAGGCCCTTAAGTTTCTGTGGTTCAGCACTAAATATTGAAATCTATTTAGATTAAGCTTTTTGGTACAGAATCTAATGAAAGGGTACAGAATTTTTAGTTGATATGCAGTATGTAGGTATGACACTTTTAGAAAAGTCATGTTCATCAGTACTGTAAGATTGAAGAAAGACCTATCCCAAGTAATTCTCCAAATCACTGCATCTTGGAAAGGTCCCCTTTAGTATTGTTTCAGTTGCACATTGATGTTTTGGTAAAAGTCTCTATTCTTTCAGGTCAATGTCTTTCTATTTAGGTCATCAAAGGAGATATTTCCTAGACATCTACTGATGTAAATTATTAATCATTACCCCAAATATGTCTAAACACACCCACATTATTCAGGCCAACAGGCATGGCTCAAATCATTAGTAAAGCTGGACTTTTCTCAGAAGATCCAAATAGAGAATATTTCTATTCTCTAGAAAAAAATAGAAAATAGAGAAAATATCTCTATCTCTATTCTTTGAAAATAGAGATTTTCACCCACTCAACACATACTTGAATGTCAGGGAGAGGCAAATGAAGAGCAAAGGTGGTGTGAAAGACAGTTGGAGTCTTTTAGCTAAACAAACTAGTTCAATAAAATGTGATCATTTAGTGGCTGTTTTAGCCAGATTGCCCCTACACAATTTCCTCTTCTAGGTTTTGCTATCTATTCTAAGCTAACCAGAAGTGAAATGATAACAACCAAGAATATGAGAAAGGAATTGATCCACTGGAGGTTTACCATGCTACCCAATATCTTAATTTTAATTTTCTTTTTCCCAAGCTTGAGAATTTTGGGGTATTCTTGTACATCTTTTCTTTGTAAAAAATGTGGTTATATAAGACTATTTCCGATGTTCATGTACAGGAATGAGAAGAAAATATGAGGTTAAATAAGAAAATGAGGATCTATAATGATGATAGTAATAGCAATCGCTAGCATTTTTAAAAGTAAAACTCTATGAGAAGAGTTTTACCCTCACTACCGTATCTGTAAAATAAACACTGGATGCAGGTATCCTTACCTTCATCAGTTGATGAAGAAATGCAGTCAGAGAGGTTATATAATTGCAGGTTGTTCACAGATCATAAATTCTATATGTGAGATTCAAACCCAGGTCTTTCTTATGTCAAATACCCAGGTTAAAGGATATTACATAAGGCAAGGACATATCTAAAGGAAGTTTTCCATCCACTAACTGATAGAGAAGAACTGTAAAATAAGACAGACGCAAAGTTCATTTCAGCAAATGTCAAATAAAAGCCGAAATATATCTTTAGATGTGTCTACTTAACTGTTCGTGTCTGGATGCTCTGTACCATTTCTCCTATCTTTACCTTACATTGGTATGGTTCATTTCTTGCAATTAATAAACTAATATTGGCACATCATCATTAACTAAAGCCTCTATTTTATTCCTATTTACTTTGTTTTTGCCCAGTGCCATTTTTTTCTGCTCCAGGATTCCATCTTGGATACCCCATGACATATTATCATCACGTCTCCTCAGGCTCCTCTTGGGTCTAACAGGCTTCCCTCATTTTCTATGACTTTGAAAGTTTGGAAGAGTATTTGCTAAATATTTTATAGACTGCCCCATAATGAAATTTTTCTGGTGTTTTTCCTCAATTAGACTGAGATTATGGACTTTTGAGAGATCACAGAAGTGATGCTATTCTCACCATGTCATATCAAGGGTACATGCTTTTAACATGACTTTTCACAGTTGATGCTAACTATGATCTCCAGGCTGAGTTGATATTTGTCAAGTTCCTTCCCTATAAAATTATTTTCCCCTTTTCCATACTGGGAAAGAAATTAATACACACAACCCACACACAAAGAGCAGACAGTTATGATCCATTTTCTTGAAAGCAGAGTATCTACAAAAACTATTTGGGATTCTTCTGCAAGGGACATTTGTCTCCTTTCTCCACTTATTTAATCATATATTTATATCAGTGCGGATTCATGGACATTTATTTTATATTTTGTTACTGTTGCTCAACGTTTTCAAGCTTTGACCACCAGGCACCTTTTCAGATGGCTTCTGTGTCTCTTTGATGTATGTCATCTACGTGTGTGTATGTGCATATGTGTGTTTGGAGGTGGGGCCTGGTGTTCAACATTTCCTGACTTTCTGGCACTTTGAGGTGCTATAGTCCGCTTACATAATTTCTGCCAGTCTTACTATTCTTTTCAATTTGACAATTATTTGCTAAGTTCTAGGCAGTATGTTAAGATTATTAAGATTTGTATTAGCTGGGTGCAGTGGCTCACACCTGTAATCCCAGTACTTTGGAAGGCCAAGGCAGACAGATCTCTTGAGGTCAGGAGTTTGAGACCGGCCTGGCCAACATAGCGAAACCCTGTCTCTACTAAAAATACAAAAATTAGCCAGGCATGGTGGTGCACACCTTTAATTCCAGCTACCTGGGAGGCTGAGAAGTGCTTGAACCCAGGAGGCAGCGGTTGCAGTGAGCCAATATCTCACCACTGCACTCCAGTCTGAGTGACAGAGTGAGGCCCTGAAAAAAAAAAAAAAAAAAAAAAAGATGTCATAATGTCATATCTCTCAAAGGAATTTAAAATTTAATTAGAAAAACAAATATGCAAACAAATCAGAGACAGGTGGGAAATTGTAAACGTGCAGTGAGTTTGAAATGTGACTTTAAGTTTCAAATTGCAATTTTGTAGAGAAAATGCTTGTAAGTGCTCTTGTAGAAATTGATGGACAAAAGAGTGTTTTACCCAATTGTTGAGTCAGAGAAGTAAACCAGGTGGAGGCCAGAAAAGGAATTCAGTATAGGCGTCATAGGGGTCAGAATGCTACAGAGAAAATACTAAGAAACATCACCACACAACATAAGCATATTAAATAATGGTGAACAGTATAACTTTGTTCCCATAAGTGCACATATCTCTACACAGGTGTGATTACACTACAATAAAGACTGCAGCCATCCTTACTCTTTAACCAGAATCTGTGGATTTAGAACTGGGTATACAATACGATGACTAATTTCACATTCCTGGTTATTCACTCTCTAATCAATACTAGACTAAAGGCAGGTAGAAGGAGAAGTACTGAAAATTATTAAAAGCAGATCAAAGTATTAAGAAGAATAATTTTATTGTAAGATTGTTTAATAATAATAATTGCTATTTATATATGGCTTACTCTACATTAGACACTTTACATATATGATCTTGTTAATCCCTACACATAAATAGTATTATACCTTAGATGTCTGTAATTTTCTTCATAACGGAACACTGAATTATATAGTTTTCTCTATCATTATCTTTTATGAGATTATTAAATGTTGGAGCTCCTCCAGGTTCAATCCTCCAATCTCTTTTCTTCCAAATCTAGACTCTTTCCTTAGGCAATCTCATCTAAACCCACCACCTAATCAGAGACGCATTCAATATATAAATCATTAATACAGACCTTTCCTCTGATCTCCAGACCTAAATATCTAAATACCTACTTGATAATTTTGGACATCTCAAAGTTGCTTCAAACTCAAAAATGAAAACACTTTCTTATAAAATATGCTCTTTTTTCAGTGGTTTCCAACTCAGTGAATGAGTACTGCCATATCTTACACTTGTATTCATTCCCTCCACAAGCCCTGTCAATCGTACCTCTTCATATCTTCATATTTTCCTAATATATTTAGTCTCTCCATTTGCCTCACCACTAACAAGCCATGATCTCTTCACCTGGACCAGTGTTTATTAGCCTTGACACTATTGACATTTTGGACCAGATAGTCCTTTATTGAAAGGGGCTTGTATTAGGGTTCTCTTAGAGAGACAGAACCAATAATTATATGTAAATGGGAGTTTATTAATTACTAACCTACCCAATCACAAGGTCCCACAAATGGCTGTCTGCAAGTTGAGAAGCAAGGAGAGCCAGTCTAAGTCCCAAAACTAAAGAACTTGGAG
>NW_012101887.1:2291412-2293677 GCF_000951045.1 Mandrillus leucophaeus | reverse complement strand
TTTCCTCTGATCTCCAGACCTAAATATCTAAATACCTACTTGATAATTTTGGACATCTCAAAGTTGCTTCAAACTCAAAAATGAAAACACTTTCTTATAAAATATGCTCTTTTTTCAGTGGTTTCCAACTCAGTGAATGAGTACTGCCATATCTTACACTTGTATTCATTCCCTCCACAAGCCCTCTCAATCGTACCTCTTCATATCTTCATATTTTCCTAATATATTTAGTCTCTCCATTTGCCTCACCACTAACAAGCCATGATCTCTTCACCTGGACCAGTGTTTCTTAGCCTTGACACTATTGACATTTTGGACCAGATAGTCCTTTATTGAAAGGGGCTTGTATTAGGGTTCTCTTAGAGAGACAGAACCAATAACTATATGTAAATGGGAGTTTATTAATTACTAACCTACCCAATCACAAGGTCCCACAAATGGCTGTCTGCAAGTTGAGAAGCAAGGAGAGCCAGTCTAAGTCCCAAAACTAAAGAACTTGGAGTTCAATGTTGGACAGCAGGAAACATCCAGCACTGGAAAAAGATGCAGACTGGGAGCCTAGGCCCATCTTCCTTTTCATGTTTTTCTGCCTACTTTATGTTCACTGGAAGCTGATTAGATTGCACCCACCAGATTAAGGGTGGATCTGCCTTCCCCAGCCCACTGACTCAAATGTTAATCTCCTTTGCCTCACCCACACAGGCACACCCAAGATTAATACTTCATATCCCTCAATCCAATCAAGTTGACACTCAGTATTAACCATCACAGGGTTGTTCTCTACATTGCAGGATGCTAAGCAGCGTCCCTGAGCTACACTTACCAGATGCCAGTGGCACTCCCCATCATTAGTGACCATTAAAAATATGTCCAGACATTGCCAAATGCTCCTGTAGGATAAAATAACCCCCCTGGGTGAGAACCACTACTACTGCAATAGCATCCTTATTGGTAGCCCACATCTATTCCTCTAATTTTTCTTCACAATGAAAGAATCTTTTCGAAATTCAAAATTGATCACTGATTCACAGTTGTCTCTCTGTTTAAAATCCTGAAAAGCTTCCGACTGCCCTTGTGGCAAAGGCAGAACTCCATAAAATGGTCCAGAAGGCGCTGGAGATGCTGGGTCTTTCCCTGTCATTTCAGTCCATCATCCGTGTGGGTTTTCTTTGCTCTAAGAAAGTGATTAGATCCTAATATTTGCAGTACTCCCTTCTGTCACCAAGTATTTTAACATATTGTTACATTTCCAGAAATATTCTTCTTTCCAATATTCAACTGGTTGAATTTTATCCATCCTTTTAATCCAACCCAAGCCGTCTTTCCTTGGGAAAGCCTTCTCCAACCTACTGGAGTAGACCAAATTTCCTTACTATAACTCTCATGGCATTATGCTTCTCTCTTCCTCACAGTCTTTTCAATTGCAATTTTACACTTATTTTTGAGATTATTTTAATTATTCTCCACATTGAACTGTAAGCTCAATGATGGCAACAACTGGGGAAGCTTTTGCTTACAATTTGAAATGGACATTTCTTGATTGTGCTTCCTTAGAATTAACATTCCTCCTTTCGGAAACAGTATCCCCATTACGCTTTGAGGAAACCTCTCCCCATTTCATGGAGTCTGCGGTAACCCCAGACTCCAGGGATGGGATATATGACCTGGGCTTAAGCTCATCTAGTCATTCCATTTTCCTGACCAGAAATGAGCATAGGTTTCAATGTGGGCTAATGAGAGAGAGTGAACACCAGGGCTTGTATGGACAATACCTTTACAGGCATTTTCTTTTTGAGTATTATTATGTTATGAACATGATGATGTCTTAGAAGAAAGAGCTTGGAAGGAAGACAATCCAGAGGAAGAAGAGTGAAGGAATGGACACTAAGGAGATAGTTTGAGCCCTGAGTCAAGCTACCTCTGAAACATACTATCCACAGAATATACGTTTTCCACCACATGAGCCAATACATGCCTCACATGTGTAAGCCCATGTGAATTAGATCTGCTGTCACTAAAACCTGAAAATTTTCTGATCTGTCACTGGCTTGCTGGTTTCTAGAACAGTGCCAAGGAAACACTTGGCATTCAGTAAATATTTGGCGAATTAGTATATTATCGACATTAAGAAACTAAGCCTTAGGGAGGAGCTAAGTTACTTTACAAA
Organism: Mandrillus leucophaeus; assembly: GCF_000951045.1. Lineage (NCBI taxonomy): Eukaryota > Metazoa > Chordata > Mammalia > Primates > Cercopithecidae > Mandrillus > Mandrillus leucophaeus. The sequence goes on along the minus strand of NW_012101887.1, from coordinate 2,291,510 downwards.
GGTTACTAAACTAATATATGGTAAAGCTTAAATTTTAGATGTGTCTGACTTCTGAATGTTGAACGTTGCTGCTGAATGCTAATGGCTGCTAAATTGTA
>NW_012101887.1:2285152-2287885 GCF_000951045.1 Mandrillus leucophaeus | reverse complement strand
TCTTGGCAGAGAAAAATTCTGGCTCAATTACTAGGATAAGATTTAGAAGAATTAGGCTGGACATGGTGGCTCATGCCTGTAATCCCAGCACTTTGGGAGGCCGAGGCAGGTGGATGGCTTGAGCTCAGGCATTAAAGACCAGCATGGGAAACATGGTGAGACCCTGTCTCTACAAAAAATACAAAAAAAAAAAAATTAGCCAGGTGTGGCGGCACAGGTCTGTAGTCCCAGCGACTTGGGGGACTGAGGTAGGAAGATCACATGAGCTCAGGAGGTTGAGGCTGCAATGAACCAAGATCAACACACCATTGCATTGCAAGTGAGACCCTGTCTAAAAAAAAATAAAATAAAATAAAAAGGTTTCGAAGAATTGAGTTCAAATTTGACTTTTTTATGTAGTAAAAAATAGAAATATACATACTTGTATAAATATAAGGAAATGTATAGAAAAATGCACAATTAAAGTAGGTATCAGATAGGTGAGATCATATAAGAAAGAAGCAGGTTTTTAATAATTTCTTTAAACAGCATTGTATTATTTAACCTCTTAAAACAAGTATAGTTCCTTTTTAAATTAAAAAAAAATGCAAATATACTTTTAAAAGGAGCCCTCTACCTGATAAGAAAGGACATTAGATGTAGAAATAAACAGTTTCTTCTTTTATTTCTTGTGTATCAGGAATTTTCCCTTTCAGAAGGGAAACCCAGGCCTAAGATTTTTCATTGAAGAAAAACTCAGTTACAAAGCAATACAGAGGAAAGCTTCCTTTTTCTTGTTTCTTTTTATTTTTGTAGAAAATTTGTAAAAGAAAATTGTTTCCTGGCTGAGACCATGAATGGCAAGTTGCAACTGAGAATAAATTTTTAACATTTAGTTAAAAGTCCTTGCTAATAGAGGTTTATTATACAAGTGTTAACAAATTCTTAATTATACCAGTGTTTGCAAGAAGTCCAACTGCATTATCCCAGTGGTTCAGCACCTTATGTATATATTATGTCTATCTGATTCAATTAGATCTCCAACATAATCAATACAGAAAAAACTAAAACAATTAACTTCATTTTCACACTCTCAAAGTTTGGTCAGAGAGTAGCTTAGAAATCTTTATTCTCGACAATTTAGATTGTGTGGGCTGCCATGTTTCCAGTATGGTCCAAAAATCATTATTATTGTGTAATTTAAGTTTATTCATGTTCATTCTGGGTGCTCCTTTAAGAATACTAAACGAGAAAACTCACAACTCCAACCTGAGGCAACAAGAACTATTACAAACATTAGAATATTATTAAAATATCTCTGAGCTCCCTTTCTAGAAAATTAGAAACTAGACATGCCAGTTGTTTCATTTCTTTACTGAATCCAACTATGGTTTGATTGAACCAGGATTGTTATTGTTCTCTTTTTGGCCGAAAACCATTTGCCTCAAATCTGCTTTTACCATATAAGCAAATATAATTATTCAAATATTTAAATATGAATAAAATCTCATTAAATATCTGTACAGAAAACCATGGCTTCTTTTTAATGAAAATGCAAAAACCAAGGATGCCTTATTTAGAGCCCGCCTGAAATGTGCCTCTGAAATGTGATTTGAATTCACATCAGAGAAAGCTCATAACAGGACAGCTTTTGTCAACTAACATTTTCTTTGCACCAACCATGTATGGTTAAGGAAGCAGAGCAATTTTATGCTAGAATATGAGATTTGATTTGGGTCAGGGCTGCAGAGTGCAGGGAGCAGTAGCACAGGGAGACTGATATTCTAACAAGCAGCTGTGTGACCTCAGGGAAAGCATTTCACCCAGTAGAAAACATCTTTCCTCAACCATCAAAAGCAGATAACAACGCTCGCCCTCCTTATCTCTAAGCAGTACAAGAGTGCTCAAATAACATATCAAAATTAGTAGCATCTTCATCTTTTCATCTTTCCTATCCAGAGTTAATGGAACTTAGCATGCGTTATCGTATTTTAGCATATTTATATTTCTATCTTCCCCACTCTTCTAACGCAGGTACTGTGACTTTTTCTTCTTTGTATCTCAATTATTGTGGGACCACAATACATGTTGGGAAATGTAATATCAAATAATTGAAATTCCTTTTAGAAAGTGAAGCATCACATAAATACAAGGTGTTGTATATGATTTTGCATCAGTATTAACAAGAGGTAGTCTTAATATGAAAATCGCTTTACGAGACAGTCATTTCACACCGAGTTCTGAATTCATGGGATCTACATTTCTCTCTGAATTCAGTACTATGACCATGATGATCATCAACTAAGCCCTGACTTCCTCACTGATAGGTTCCCTACAAAACCAGTGATCTTTATAGTTTACATTTCCCATCTCACATTGAATGAAGTACATTCCATGGTGGAATTGTGTGTTAAAAGTAATATGAGTAATTTCTCCCAAAATAATTATTAAGCTGTAAACTTGCTAAATAAGGTTCAAAAATACATGCACAAGATCATTACATTTAAAGGACAGTTTGCCAGCCTGGGCAACATGGCGAAACCCTGTCTCTACAAAGAATACAACAATTAGCTGGACATGGTGGCACATTCCTGTATTCCTAGCTTTTCCTTGGGTGGCTGAGGTGGGAGAATTGCTTGAGCCCGGGAGTTCGAGGCTGCAATGAGCTGTGATGGCACCACTACACTCCAGCCTGGGCAACAAAGCGAGACCTTGTTTCAAAAAATAAAAAAATTAAAGGACAGTATGCACAAA
>NW_012101887.1:2280198-2282827 GCF_000951045.1 Mandrillus leucophaeus | reverse complement strand
TTTACTTTTCAGTGGAATATATATTTATATCTAACACAATAATTAAGACAGAGCATTAAACACTGAAGAGATGAATAAAAAAAGATCTTCTCACTTTAAGAATCCATGAGGATATCACTGAAGATGGCACATTGCAACGACTGAGGTTCTAGAGATGGGTTCAAGTCAGAAAAGTAAAATTGCATACAGATAACTGTTTTTTAGAAGGCAAAAGCCTATACAATTCATTTTAGAAAACAATCAGAAATATTTAAGTGTAAAGTTTCTGCTCTTCCCAGTGAGTAAGTTGTTCAACAGGAAATTATGTTTAAATGGAGATTTCCAAAATGGTAGCCAAATGAGAATTTTATTTAATTTAATAAAAATTGTGCTAATAAACATAAGTATACATAAATGTGACAGACACATGTTAAGTGATCTATGCTCTCGTCAAATTCCCTTCCCTTGAGTGTGGGTGGAAACTATGACTTGCTTCTAACCAACAGAATATGGCAAAGGTGATGAGACTTCATTTCTGTGATTTTGTTACATTATATAAGTCTCCATCTTAGCCGACTACAGGGAGAGGCACTCTCTTGCTGGCCTTAAAGAAGCAAACAGCCATGTTGTATAGAGGGTCATCTGACTAGAAATTTCCTGGTAGTCTACGAGCTGAGAGCATCAGTACTATAATCTCAAGGAACTGAATTCTGCCAACAACCAGTGAGTTAGGAAGAGGACTGCAAGCCTCAGCTGGAGTCACAGTTCTGGCCAACATGTTGACTGAAGTCTTATAAGACCATAAGCAAAGGACCCAGTTAAGTCACACGCAGACTCCTGACTCACAGCAGCAGTCAGATAATAAATGTGTGTTGTCTTAAGTCACTAAGTTCATCATGCATCAATAGGAATTTCACACAATAAATTAGCCATCAAAGGAATTAATCATAAAGATCATCAAGGCAATTACTGTTCATTTTTTGAAATCACTATTATTATTTCTCTTGCCACTTATCCTGGCTTACTAAAATAAATCCTGATAATTTTGAAATGATGGGTTCATTAAGTATGTGTCTTCCCCAACAAGACGCCTTCTCTGTCTGTGGTCATTTGGGTGCTGTGACACCTTCTTCTTACTATGAAGAAAGAGTGAAGTATCTGGAAAAGATTTACATGTTGTGGTCAAAACATTGATTGTTACTTTTAAGACATGGAGTTCAGTAGAAACCACTGAAGGTAGATTGGATGGGGTAGTGAGTCTTAACAGTTATTCTGTGCAGGAGAAAGGAGCATCCAGACTCAGTTCACAGCTGGTAGGATTACTGCACATCTCTCACAGGGCTGTGTGCTGCCCTCAGGATAAAAGGACATGAAGAAACTGATATGAGTGTGAATGGGTTTAAAGGAAATTATTTGAGAACAAATAATTAAAGATAGTAGTTCATTATTTTTATTACTTAACTCTAAATTTATTATATGGAAGCAATTTATCCAAAGAAAGGTTACAAGGATGAATACTTCTTGGTCCATCTATTGGTCTTGGCAGAGAAAAATTCTGGCTCAATTACTAGGATAAGATTTAGAAGAATTAGGCTGGACATGGTGGCTCATGCCTGTAATCCCAGCACTTTGGGAGGCCGAGGCAGGTGGATGGCTTGAGCTCAGGCATTAAAGACCAGCATGGGAAACATGGTGAGACCCTGTCTCTACAAAAAATACAAAAAAAAAAAAATTAGCCAGGTGTGGCGGCACAGGTCTGTAGTCCCAGCGACTTGGGGGACTGAGGTAGGAAGATCACATGAGCTCAGGAGGTTGAGGCTGCAATGAACCAAGATCAACACACCATTGCATTGCAAGTGAGACCCTGTCTAAAAAAAAATAAAATAAAATAAAAAGGTTTCGAAGAATTGAGTTCAAATTTGACTTTTTTATGTAGTAAAAAATAGAAATATACAAACTTGTATAAATATAAGGAAATGTATAGAAAAATGCACAATTAAAGTAGGTATCAGATAGGTGAGATCATATAAGAAAGAAGCAGGTTTTTAATAATTTCTTTAAACAGCATTGTATTATTTAACCTCTTAAAACAAGTATAGTTCCTTTTTAAATTAAAAAAAAATGCAAATATACTTTTAAAAGGAGCCCTCTACCTGATAAGAAAGGACATTAGATGTAGAAATAAACAGTTTCTTCTTTTATTTCTTGTGTATCAGGAATTTTCCCTTTCAGAAGGGAAACCCAGGCCTAAGATTTTTCATTGAAGAAAAACTCAGTTACAAAGCAATACAGAGGAAAGCTTCCTTTTTCTTGTTTCTTTTTATTTTTGTAGAAAATTTGTAAAAGAAAATTGTTTTCTGGTTGAGACCATGAATGGCAAGTTGCAACTGAGAATAAATTTTTAACATTTAGTTAAAAGTCCTTGATAATAGAGGTTTATTATACAAGTGTTAACAAATTCTTAATTATACCAGTGTTTGCAAGAAGTCCAACTGCATTATCCCAGTGGTTCAGCACCTTATGTATATATTATGTCTATCTGATTCAATTAGATCTCCAACATAATCAATACAGAAAAAACTAAAACAATTAACTTCATTTTCACACTCTCAAAGTTTGGTTAGAGAGTAGCTTAGAAATCTTTATTCTC
>NW_012101887.1:2276980-2278563 GCF_000951045.1 Mandrillus leucophaeus | reverse complement strand
CAATGAGCTGTGATGGCACCACTACACTCCAGCCTGGGCAACAAAGCGAGACCTTGTTTCAAAAAATAAAAAAATTAAAGGACAGTATGCACAAACGTTTTCCATGGGCTCTTTATTTTCAAACAGTCAGGAAAAGAAAAAGACAAAGAAAAAAAAATCACATTTCCAACAAGAACTGTGACAAATATTAGAAAAATACTCTTCTTTTTTTTCTTTTATCTACTTCAAAGACAATGTGGCTGTCTGTACTGTAGCATCACGTATACATTAGTAATGATTTGTTTGTTTCCTTTTAGAAAGATGAAAATGATCTTTTATAGCTGGGTAGAAATTCCAAAGTCATTGACCAGAACCTAACAATTTCTATAATTATCCAAATAGTATATAAATAAAAGAATATCATAGTAGAAGAAGACCAGTAAGATAATTTTTGAAAGTCTATGAATATAAATCAAATTATTCTATCTTGGTAATAGATAAAATTCCTTTAGTAAAACTGAACATTCTTTAGGTTAAAAAATAAATTAAATAAAATGACATTTTTCATACCACCAGTGCTTGGTATATAATGAGTAGTCAATAAATATTAAACAAATTATTAAACATCAATACAATGATTGAGAAATATGGTAGAAAATAGACTTTGTCCCCAGTTCCACTTCTTGATCTATTATATAAAGTCCTAATTGAGTAGTTTAAGTTATTCATTTTCCTTCTTTTTTATTATACTTTAAGTTCTGGGGTACATGTAAAGAATGTGCAGGTTTGTTACATAGGTATGCATGTGCCATTGCTGCACCAATTAACCTGTTATCTACATTAGTATTTCTCCTAGTGCTATCCCTCCCCTAGACTCCACCCCCTGACAGGCCCTGGTGTGTGATGTTCCCCTCCCTGTGTCAATGTGTTCTTATTGTTCAGCTCCCACTTATGAGTGAGAACATGCAGTGTTTGCTTTTCTGTTCCTGTCTTAGTTTGCTGAGAATGATAGTTTCTAGCTTCATACATGTCCCTGCAAAGAATATGAACTCATCCCTTTTTATGATTGCATAGCATTCCATGGTATATATGTGACACATTTTCTTTATCCAGTCTATCATTGATGGGCATTTGAGTTGATTCCAAGTCTTTGCTATTGTGAACAGTGCTGCGATAAACATAAGTGTGCATGTGTCATTATAGTAGAAAGACTTATAATCCTTTGGGTATATACCCAGTAATGGGATTGCTGGGTCAAATGGTATTTCTGGTTCTAGATCCTTGAGGGATCACCACACTGTCTGCCACAATGGTTGAACTAATTTACATTCCCATCAACAGTGAAAAAGCGTTCCTGTTTCTCCACATCCTTTCCAGCATCTCTTGTTTCCTGACTTTTTAATGATCGCTATTCTAACTGGTGTGAGGTGGTATCTCATTGTGGTTTTGATTTGCATTTCTCTAACGAACAGTGATGATGAGTTTTTTGCCATATGTTTGTTGGCTGCATAAATGTCTTCTTTTGAGAAGTGTTTATTCATATCATTCGCCCACTTTTTGATGGGATTCTTTGTTTTTTTCTTGTAAATTTGTTTAAGTTCTTT
>NW_012101887.1:2275224-2276704 GCF_000951045.1 Mandrillus leucophaeus | reverse complement strand
TTACATTTAAGTCTTTATTCCGTCTTGAGTTAATTTTTGTATAAGGTGTAAGGAAGGGGTCCAGTTTCAGTTTTCTGCATATGACTAGCCAGTTTTCCCAACACCATTGATTAAATAGGGAATCCTTTCCACATTGCTTGTTTTGTTCAGGTTTGTCAAAGATCAGATGGTTGTAGATGTGTGTTGTTATTTCTGAGGCCTCTGTTCTGTTCCATTGGTCTATATATCTGTTTTGGTACCAGTACCATGTTGTTTTGGTTACTGTGGCCTTGTAGTATAGTTTGAAGTCAGGTAGTGTGATGCCTCCAGCTTTGGTCTTTTTGCTTAGGATTGTCTTGGCTATACAGGCTCTTTCTTGGTTGCATATGAAATTTAAAGTAGTTTTTTCTAATTCTGTGAAGAAAGTCAATGGTATCTTGATGGGGATAGCATTGAAAGTAATTTATAATTACTTTGGGCAGTATGGCCATTTTCACGATATTGATTCTTCCTACCAATGAGCATGGAATGTTTTTCCATTTGTGTCCTCTCTTATTTCCTTAAGCAGTGGTTTGTGGTTCTCCTTGAAGAGGTCCTTCAAATCCCTTGTAAGTCGTATTCCTAGGTATTTTATTCTCTTTGTAGCAATTGTGAATGGGCGTTCACTCATGATTTGGCTCTCTGTCTGTTACTGGTGTATAGGAAAGCTTGTGATTTCTGCACATCAATTTTGCATCTTGAGAATTTGCTGAAGTTGCTTATCAGCATAAGGAGATTTTGGGCTGAAACAATGGGGTTTTCTAAATATACAATCTTGTCATCTGCAAACAGAGCCAAATTGACTTCCTCTCTTCCTATTTGAATACCCTTTATTTCTTTCTGTTGCCTGATTGCCCTTACCAGAACTTCCAATACCATGTTGAATAGGAGTGGTGAGAGAGGGCATTCTTGTCTTGTGCTGATTTTCAAAGGGAATGCTTCCAGCTTTTGCCCATTCTGTATCATATGGGCTGTGGGTTTGTCATAAATAGCTCTTTTTTTTTTAGAGATGTTCCATCAATAACTAGTTTTTTGAGAGTTTTTAGCATGAAGGGGGGTTGAATTTTATTGAAGGCCTTTTCTGCATCTATTGAGATAATCATGTGGTTCCGTTTATGTGATGGATTACTTTTATTGATTTGCATATGTTGAACCAGTCTTGCATCCCAGGGATGAAGCTGACTTGATGGTGGTGGATAAGCTTTCTGATTTGCTGCTGGATTCAGTTTGCCAATATTTTACTGAGAATTTTCCTTTCGAAGTTCATCAGTGATATTGGCCTGAAATTTTCTTTTTGTTGTTGTTGTTGTGCTTCTGCCAGGTTTTGGTATCAGGATGACACTGGCCTTACAAAATGAGTTAGGGAGGAGTCCCTGTTTTTCTATTGTTTGGAATAGTTTCAGAAGGAATGATACCAGTTCCTCTTTGCACCTCTGGTAGAATTCGGCTGTGAATCCATCTG
>NW_012101887.1:2272155-2274568 GCF_000951045.1 Mandrillus leucophaeus | reverse complement strand
GTGCTTCCTTCAGGAGCACTTATAAGGCAGGTCTGGTGGTGAAAAAATCTCTCAGCATTTGCTTGTCTGTAAAGAATTTTATTTCTCCTTCGCTTATGAAGCTTAGTTTGGCTGGATATGAGATTCTGGGTTGAAAATTCTCTTCTTTAAGAACGTTGAATATTGGCCCCCACTGTCTTCTCACTTGTAGGGTTTCTGCAGAGGGATCCGCTGTTAGTCTGATGGGCTTCCCTTGGTGGGTAACCCAGCCTTTCTCTCTGGCTGCCCTTAACATTTTTTGCTTCATTTCAACCTTGGTGAATCTGATGATTATGTGTCTTGGGGTTGCTCTTCTTGAGGAGTATCTTTGTGGTGTTCTCTGTATTTTCTGAATTTGAATGTTGGCCTATCTTGCTAGGTTGGGGAAGTTCTCCTGGATAATATCCTGAAGAGTGTTTTCCAACTTGATTACATTCTCCCCATCACTTTCAGGTACACTAATCAAATGTTGGTTTGGTCTTTTCACATAATCCCATATTTCTTGGAGGCTTTGCTCGTTCCTTTTCATTCCTTTTTCTCTAATTTTGTCTTCACACTTTATTTCATTAAGTTGATCTTTAGTCTCTGATATCCTTTCTCTGCTTGATCGATTTGGCTATTGATACTTGTGTATGCTTCACAAAGTTCTCATGCTGTGTTTTTCAGCTCCATCAGGTTATTTATGTTCTTCTCTAAACTGGTTATTCTAGTTAGCAATTCCTGTAACCTTTTTTCAAGGTTCTTAGTTTCCTTGCATTGGGTTAGAACATGCTCCTTTAGCTTGGAGGAGTTTGTTATTACCCAACTTCTGAAGTCTACGTCCGTCAATTTGTCAAATTCATTCTCTGTCCAGTTCTGCTCCCTTGCTGGTGAGGAGCTGTGATCCTTTGGAGGAGAAAAGGCATTCTGGTTTTTGGAATTTTCAGCCTTTTTGTACTAGTTGGTCCTTGTCTTCATGGATTTATCTATCTTTGGTCTTTGATGTTGGTAACCTTCAGATGAGATTTCTGTGGGAACGTCCTTTTTGTTGATGTTGATGCTATTCCTTTCTGTTTGTTAATTTTCTTTCTAATAGGCTTCTGTGCTGCAGGTCTGCTGCAGTTTGCTGGAGGTCCACTCTAGACCCTGTTTGCCAAGGTATCACCAGCGGAAGCTGCAGAACAGCAAAGATTGCTGCCTGTTCCTTCCTCTGGAAGCTTTGTCCTAGAGAGGCACCTGCCAGATGCCAGGTAGAGCTCTCTTGTATGAGGTGTCTATCAACCCCTACTGCAGTTGTCTCCCAGTCAGGAGGCAGGGGTTCAGGGACTCACTTGAGGAGGTAATCTGTCCCTTAGCAGAGCTTGAGTACTGTTCTGGGAGATCCGCTGTTCTTCAGAGCTGGCAGGCAGGAATGTTTAAGTCTCCCAAAGCTGCACCCACAGTCGCTCCTTCCCCCAGGTGCTCTGTCCCAGAGAGATGGGAGTTTGATCTATAAGCCCACGATTGGGGCTGCTGCCTTTCTTTCAGAGATGCCCTGCCCAGAGAGGAGAAATCTGGAGTTGTAGTCTGCCTACAGCGGCTTTGCAGAGCTGTGGTGGGCTCCACCCAGTTCAAACTTCCAGGTGGCGTTGTTTACACTGTAAGGGGAAAACCACCTACTCAAGCCTTAGTAATGGTGGACACCCCTCCCCCCGCCAAGCTTGAACATCCCAGGTCGACTACAGACTGCTGTGCTGGCAGCAAGAATTTCAAGCCAGTGGATCTTAGCTTGTTAGGCTCTGTGGGGGTGGGATCTGCTGAGCTAGATCACTTGGTTCCCTGGCTTCAGCCCCCTTTCCAGGGGAGTAACCAGTTCTGTCTCGCTGGCATTCTAGTAGCCACTGGGGTACAAAAAAAAAAAAATACCTCCTGCAGCTAGCTCAGTGTCTGCCCAAGTGGTCACCCAGTTTTGTGCTTGAAACCCAGGGTCCTGGAAGCATAGGCACCCAAGGGAATCTCCTAGTCGGTGGGTTGCAAAGACCATGGGAAAAGTGTACTGTCTGGCCCAGAGTGCATCGTTCCTCATGGCATAGTCCCTCATGGCTTCCCTTGGCTAGGGGAGGGAGTTTCCTGACCCCTTAAGCTTTCCAGATGAGGTGATGCCCCACCTTGCTTCTACTCACCCTCTGTGGTCTGCACCCACTGTCTAACCAGTTCAAATGAGATGAGCCAGGTACTTCAGTTGGAAATACAAAAATCACCTGCCTTCTGCATTGATTTCGCTGGGCGATGCAGACTAGAGCTGTTCCTATTTGGCCACCTTGCTAGCCCCTCATTTTCCTTTTCATCTTTTTTTATGTGATCTAATATTGGTCATGTTTCATCAGGAGTTCTTTACCATTTTGTAAGTGAGAAACTGAAGAAAGAGAATTCAAAC
>NW_012101887.1:2264601-2272105 GCF_000951045.1 Mandrillus leucophaeus | reverse complement strand
GTTGGTCCTTGTCTTCATGGATTTATCTATCTTTGGTCTTTGATGTTGGTAACCTTCAGATGAGATTTCTGTGGGAACGTCCTTTTTGTTGATGTTGATGCTATTCCTTTCTGTTTGTTAATTTTCTTTCTAATAGGCTTCTGTGCTGCAGGTCTGCTGCAGTTTGCTGGAGGTCCACTCTAGACCCTGTTTGCCAAGGTATCACCAGCGGAAGCTGCAGAACAGCAAAGATTGCTGCCTGTTCCTTCCTCTGGAAGCTTTGTCCTAGAGAGGCACCTGCCAGATGCCAGGTAGAGCTCTCTTGTATGAGGTGTCTATCAACCCCTACTGCAGTTGTCTCCCAGTCAGGAGGCAGGGGTTCAGGGACTCACTTGAGGAGGTAATCTGTCCCTTAGCAGAGCTTGAGTACTGTTCTGGGAGATCCGCTGTTCTTCAGAGCTGGCAGGCAGGAATGTTTAAGTCTCCCAAAGCTGCACCCACAGTCGCTCCTTCCCCCAGGTGCTCTGTCCCAGAGAGATGGGAGTTTGATCTATAAGCCCACGATTGGGGCTGCTGCCTTTCTTTCAGAGATGCCCTGCCCAGAGAGGAGAAATCTGGAGTTGTAGTCTGCCTACAGCGGCTTTGCAGAGCTGTGGTGGGCTCCACCCAGTTCAAACTTCCAGGTGGCGTTGTTTACACTGTAAGGGGAAAACCACCTACTCAAGCCTTAGTAATGGTGGACACCCCTCCCCCCGCCAAGCTTGAACATCCCAGGTCGACTACAGACTGCTGTGCTGGCAGCAAGAATTTCAAGCCAGTGGATCTTAGCTTGTTAGGCTCTGTGGGGGTGGGATCTGCTGAGCTAGATCACTTGGTTCCCTGGCTTCAGCCCCCTTTCCAGGGGAGTAACCAGTTCTGTCTCGCTGGCATTCTAGTAGCCACTGGGGTACAAAAAAAAAAAAATACCTCCTGCAGCTAGCTCAGTGTCTACCCAAGTGGTCACCCAGTTTTGTGCTTGAAACCCAGGGTCCTGGAAGCATAGGCACCCAAGGGAATCTCCTAGTCGGTGGGTTGCAAAGACCATGGGAAAAGTGTACTGTCTGGCCCAGAGTGCATCGTTCCTCATGGCATAGTCCCTCATGGCTTCCCTTGGCTAGGGGAGGGAGTTTCCTGACCCCTTAAGCTTTCCAGATGAGGTGATGCCCCACCTTGCTTCTACTCGCCCTCTGTGGTCTGCACCCACTGTCTAACCAGTTCAAATGAGATGAGCCAGGTACTTCAGTTGGAAATACAGAAATCACCTGCCTTCTGCATTGATTTCGCTGGGCGATGCAGACTAGAGCTGTTCCTATTTGGCCACCTTGCTAGCCCCTCATTTTCCTTTTCATCTTTTTTTATGTGATCTAATATTGGTCATGTTTCATCAGGAGTTCTTTACCATTTTGTAAGTGAGAAACTGAAGAAAGAGAATTCAAACGACTTGTACGGGATCAAATAGTAAATCTATGACAGAGTTGTCAATGCACTGTAATTCAGTGTTAGAATCTTCGTTACCACTTTAGACCACTGTAATGTTTTATTCTGTCTCCTACAAATTCTCATCCCACTGGAAATACATATATATATAAGATTTTAAAATTGATACATTAGTTATAATGGGAAAAATATGTAATTTCAATTATACTTCATGGAATCATATTGCTTCTCCATTAGAGGGTCAATTTTTAAAAAGAAACTTTTAGAATTAATGTTGAAAATATGAGAAATTGGAATGTGGATAATAAAATAATGATACTTTATAAAAGCTACTTTTTTAAGCTCCCCAAACTCACATACAATTAATTTGTAGTCACTGACATTCCTTGTTACTTTAGGGGGGAAAAAAACCAACAGAGTGGAAAAGAACAACTGGTAAGCATGTAAGATGAGCAAGAAAGAGAAGAGTTGATTCAGCTCACTAAAATACCCAAAATATAAGTGTTCGCAACTTTTAGCATCAAGGATTTCTATCCTTAAATATTTTCCATCATAGATACTGTGTTTTGAAAGAGCTACATAATGACACAAACTACACTTAATAAGTTTTTTTAAAAACTCATTAAATTTAAAGCATTGAATTAGTCTAATTCCCATCCAAAGCAAATACCCTAGTTATCTCCATTGGCTAATTAAGGGTAAATCTATACATACTTCTTCTTAGACTTATTGAAGTAGTATAAAGACTCAACCACTGCCACCTGCTCACTCTAGGATCTGTAAGGACTCACATTGTGAACAATTACATTAGGAAATCTAGTATTTGCTCCACGCCCCGTAATTCTCTCTTATTTTGAATACTCATGACATGAAGAGTCACTGATGAATTCACCTCTTCTCTTTTTGGTACTCAATCTATCAAGCCTTGCTGAATCTACCCCAAAAGAATATCTCCACTTTGTCCATTTCTCTCTGTCCTCTCTTATCTTTTCTGTTCAAGGCACCATTATCCTTTTCATGGACCACCATAAGATCCTCCAACCAATGCTCCCTGCCTCCATCTTCCTCTCCCTAAAATTCATTCTCCACACAAAATTTGGAACCTTCTTTTCAACATGTAAATAAGATAATGTTTCCTTCTCACTTATTTGAAGTTCTTTGGTGGTGATTTTTATTAAATTTAAAAGAAACCCCAGACTCATTACCATAACCTGTAAGATGTTATAACAATCAAATCCATTCCTTCTCCAACAACTTCCTTTCAAATCATTGTTTTCCTAGACACTGGGCATCAGTCTTACTGTATTTCTTTATTTTCCTCAAAAAAGTCAAACACATTCTTTACATTTAGTGTCACCCACCTGGAATTTCCTTCTCTCCGATCATCCCATGGCTGATTCCTTCTCAACATTCATATCTTAGTTCAAATGGCACCTATTCACAGAGACCTTCCTTGATGCCTTGATCTGTCACAACCTTTTCAAATATCTTCTATCCTATTATTTACCATGTCATTTTATTTTTATTAGCATTTTTATCACTATGTGAATTCATCACATTCATTTTATTCGTTTGCTTGTCAATATTCTTCCATTAGAATATAAGCTTTCTGACAATGGGGACTGACACATAGTAGGCATTTAATAAATATTTGTTGAACAGATGAATGAGTGTTATAATCTAATTTTTAAATTAAACCTATTGAGAAATATATCTGATCTCCTCCATTAGATGTGTTTATTTATTGGTGATGTTCACATTTGTACTCTTTTTCATGCATGTGGTAATCAATTCTTTGAATGAGAAAATAAAAAAAATTCATAAATTGTTTTAATTCCATCAGAGACTTCTGTGCTACAAAAAAAAAAAAAGATAAAAACTTGGTTTGGGGAACAGAGTTTGTAAATGGAAGACTAACAAGAAAAATAAGAATCAATTTTAGATTTCTGTTTGAGGAAATACATGGAAACAACTATAGTAACAAATAAGGTGAAGTGAGCGGAACTGGAGAGGGAGACTAAGATTAAGGAAGGCTACTGATTGTGAATATGGGCTGCAGTCTGAGGCATGTGCAGGGATACAATGGCAAATTAAGCTGAAGCAGAAAAGATCTGAGTGGCATGTTAATTTTTCAAAAAATAGGAAACTCTTAAAGAGAACAAATGATAAATTTTCCATCTGTTTAGATGTAATTTCCTCCAAAAAGCTTCTTCTTATCCTCAAGGTATTGATTAGGGGACTCCATAGCCCTTCTTATTTCCCCTTTAGTGAATCCGCTCTGATGAGTTGTAGTTGCCAGTTTACCAGATTGATTTCTCTATCATCTTTAAGCTCCAACAAGGCAGCACTGTGAATATCTTAGTCATCATTTTATCCTCAGCACCTGGCAAGGTACCTGTATCATAAAAAGTGCTCCATAAATGGTTTTAGAAAGAAAGAAGACAGAGGAAAAGAAAGTGAGGAGTCAAGAAGAGAGAAAGGTGGAAGGGAACACAACATAGTGGGGAAAAAGCAAGGCAGCCTCCTCCCTCCTCAACACCACCCCTCCCACCAAGCAGTGGGTGACCAGCACCTACTCTGCAACTCACCATTTGAAAAACTTGATATGGCTCTTCAAGTGAGCACATTTGGCAAAATAAACTATTAGAAGAACATTAAATGCAACATAGGCATACTTATAAAAAATAAAACCAGTTTCAATAGTTGTATTTATAGGTTATATCTTTTGTAGGCTTTAATTGAATAAACACTTTAAATGTTTATCCAGATTTCAAAAGCATTTATTAGTCATTGATTTAATATGTTCTCATACATGTGTTCAATATTTAGGCAATTTACTATTTTTATCTTAAGTAAGACTTGTCTTTTTAATTTGCAGCAAGCTATATCACATGTGTTGTCATAGAACTCTAAACTTCTTTGTTTGGTAGGGTGTGACCTTACCGTAAAAGTTATTTATGAAGACATTTGAAAATATATACATATAGTGCCTCACTTGAAATTATTCATATATTTAACACTTGAATCATAAGCAGGAAATGGCATAAGAGAAGTGTTAATTCTATTTAGTGCGTACTTCAATCTTTTTATTTGACATTGGAACAAAGACACTCAGAAAAACTCAACTGAGTCTATATACAAAATAGCCTGCCTTGTCCTTCTCTAACAAAGAGACTCTCCTGAACTTTAGTTTCACCATTTGTTTTGGAAGAACATGTAATGCACAGTAGAATGGCTCCTTAGACAACACAAGAGTGAGCAATCAGAGTTTTAAATCCAGATCTACCAAAGGTTTCCTATTCAACAGATCAATTATTTCATTCATATCAGTTTCTTTAGGTTTAAAAGGAATCTTGTAAGTGAAAATGATCAATAAATAATTGAAATAAGCATATAAAAACAATTCACTTATGACATTAACATACCTAGTTTTAAGTGTTCACTTTTAATTTAGAGTGATGTGAATCAATTGATCATTTGTCTGTCAATTAATTGTGTTCATTGCATAAAATGTATTACAGTAACTTAAGAATGTTTAAAACAAGATTAGGGTGCTGCCTGCCCTCAAAAATCAAAATATCATTTCCAGAGAGATCTCAGAATATATCTAGATACACTGAAGTATGTCTAGGCCTTTAATTTTTGGATCCTGAAAATATAGTCAGCCTTCCTTAGAATAAAAGCCTACACTATACTTCCTGCTTCTTGATAAAATAAATTAATCTTGAGAAAAAGTGCTTGTACACTTAATTTCTTTGACTTACTGCATTGGGGAAGAAAGGCAGCAGTATAGAATATAGTGAGCATAGAATTTTGATTCTGAACTACTGGTTTTGAGTCCTGGATCCACATTTACTACCTGTGCAATTTTGGAAAACCCATTTCCTTTCTCTGAACCTCAGGTTTACTGTCAGCATGCAAGGATAATAATATACATACTTACATAACATATCTCAACAGTTTGCAGTGAAAATACTCTCTAAAAAGCTGTGTAGAGTGCTATATAAATGTTCATCATTATATTTCCATAATCTTTAAAAAGGATTCTTTATTATGGAAAGTGTTTCAAACCTTCCAGATTCAAGTAAGGTGATTGTTTTTGACAAATTTTCCAATCTGGTGCTAGGTTTTCTGCACATAGACCTAAACAAAGTCATATCACACAGCCTCCACGTACTGAGTATTTTCCTTGACATTGACAAATTCCTGGTTGCCACACTGCACAGAAGATGAATGCACATGGGCAAAATAAGAACAGAATAAAAGCAACTTCACTTTGGATAGTGTCTAGCAGGCCCTAAACATGATGGTTGAATGAGTCTTTTCTATGGCTAAAATGAAGGCCTTTTTGGTCAAGGCTTTCACGGGAAGACAATCTATCAGGTCACTTTTTCCCCAGATTCGTTTTTAATCCAATTTCCCTGACTACCTGCTAACAAATGAGGGGGGTTTTGCATCAATGTCTCTGCAGCCTCGTATCAAGCCAGACTTTGCAGTACAAACAGCTATTATAAGCCATATTTTCCTCTTAAAATTCAACTATATATATATCTATCAGTGCTACCAGCAACTTGCCTTAATAACTTTATTAACTAGTCCAGACATGTAGTAATATTTCATGTTATCTTAAATCTCCTTCTTTATCCCCACATGCAAAAAAAAAAAAAAATCATGTTTGTGAGATAAATCTTTAAGCATACTTTCTCCAAGCAGATTTTGGAATTCTCCTAAAATAAAAATATGAAGAGCCATGGAAGATGATTGGGATAGCTAAGAGACCAGAGTTGGCACCAGCGAATGCCAGCTAATACAATTTTTATGGAGCAAATATATTCTTTTGCTGTTTTGAAAATGAATTACAGAAACTGAAATTTAATTCCTTTTTAGGCAATTTTTGTAACTCTAATGAATTTATGAAAGACATTTAGCAAAGACAACCGAAAAATAGAGCTATCTGACATCTGGGACTTTCCTACCTTAACACCAGTTCCTGGGTCCGCTACTCTACCCTCATTTACCATGTGTGTCTTATTTGGTCTGCTGTATGAGTGTGGCCTTTTTCTTACTTAAAAATGAAATCAACTATACTACCATAGTGGTTTCCCTCCCGCCATTAGTGCCTGTCTTACACAGCTTTGTCTTGTTATGGTTTTAGCAGTTGTGTGTATTTCTTTCTCGAAAATTGTTAAAAAGGAGTAGAGGTTTAGCAGACTGTGGCAATGGAAAAACAGCCTGAGAATTACAAGGGCAGAAGTTGAACAACACTGTATGTTGTTTTTATGAAAATACAAATTGCCGAGAACAATTTATAAAAGGCAGATATATCTTAATAGAGAAGTCCTAACACTGTAATTTTAAATTTTGGCAGTTGTGCAGAGTTCATTATAACTTTAATATTCAATTATATTAATGGTAAGTGATTTCCATATTCATTAGATTCCATATGTAGTCTGAAAGGCCTGTATATATGAAAAATGGAAATAAATCTGCCTAGCTGTTGGCAAAAAATAGTGCTTTGTTCCTGTTATATTATTGCCCATGTTAGTGGCAGTGGTGAGGTAATTTTTGGGGGGAGATTTTGTTTTTTCATCAGAAGTACGTATGCAGCAAAATTAGATGTAAAACTGAATTCCAAATATACTCTCTTCCTTACAGATTGTAACAACTTCTTAGTTATTTTTTAAGATGTGTACTTACATACAATTGATATTTTAAATGATATGAAAATTAAATTAAGAAGTAAGGTCAATACAAAAGGCAAACTATATGCACAAGAGCTATTAAAAATCTTTATTTATTTATTTGCAGAATAAGCCATATGAAAAACATAGTCGTTATTTATATTACATATTTATATTTTATATGGTTCTTACAGCAACATCAACAATCCTATAAAGAAAATAAAGTTTCAGGCATATCATTTGTCCTCAAAAATAGTTGTTGTTAAATGAATGGATTGAAGGATGTATGAATGTCTGTAATTTAAAAAATGAGGCCAGGTACAGTGGCGCATGCCTGTAACCCCAGCACTTTGAGAGGCAAAGGCAGG
>NW_012101887.1:2249661-2259780 GCF_000951045.1 Mandrillus leucophaeus | reverse complement strand
ATCTGAGGCAAGCAAAGTCCAAAGCAACTTACAGGCTTACCTACCATATGTGAATGTTAATTTATAGCGTTTGCTTCTTTGTCTCTGGTCAAACCTGGACTTGGGAAGACACACAAGAAAAGAGATGCATAGAGAACTGTATAGTCAAATCAGAGTGGGAGAGTGAAAAACAGGGAATACTTTCTAATTTAAGAACAGAGTGAAAGAAACATCCTGTACTCACCTTCAATTCATCCTGAGGATTCCAGTAAAAGCAATGACAGTATTGACAATCCTGATCTTCTCACTTAAAGAACATAAAAGTTTCGTTATCTTTTCTAAACTCATAGTTCTCAACCAGAAAAACCTAATCAGTTAAAAGAGGGGGTAGAATGTAATTTGTTTCAGATTGCATTTAGTTATTATTAAATATTATTATACACTGAAGTTCACAAATGATTTAACTTAGGGAAAAGTTAGTCAATTCAAGCTTATATTTATCATAAAGCCACTCTTTATGTGCTTCCCAATATTGCTTCCTAAGACTTAGAGATCAGATTCAGTAATTATTCAGACTATGTGAATTGCTTAGAATCCAAAGTTTATGTGGATGTGTCTATGGCAAAGTTAAAGGATTGAAAACACTCTCTTAGATAGTTATTGATAGGTAGGAAAGTGATTCCACTGCCTGCCAAACATTCATACATATTTCCCAAGACCTGTAAAAAGAGTAAATAGGCACTTGCAAGAGCCACTGATTTCCCAAACAATGAGAAAATGGGAAAGAAGCAACATTTAAATAAGCTTAGTTGCTCTGGACAATTACCCCTATGAATCAAGGTGGTTTATTCTTGTATAATCATCTTGCTGGCTACCGGCTGGCATTTAAGATTAAGGTAAACATGAGTAGCTGGGGAAAAATGATGCAGCATATGAGTTGTAAGTATATTAATTTCATCTTTGTCAGTGTTTCTTATGTATGTTTGGAAAGTGATGGTATTTTTTTACCTAGTGAAATAAAAAAAGGTTTTCCTTAGACAAGGAATTTCATCATTTCTGAACTTTTACAAATGTGTACTCTACCTATCGTTTTCATATGCTTCCTTAACCAGCAAATGATGTGGTAAAATTGTGGGTAGCAGCAGCATGAAGAACAGAACCATTTTAATTTCTCCCATCTGGCATATTAGCATTAATAAAAGATGTTTAAAAAGAGAAGCCTTGAAAGGCTTTCACCTCTTGATTTAACACGATAATAAGGAAAGCTTGCAATCTGCCACTAAATATAACAGATAAGAATGAGTATAATGTGATGATCACCAAGATTAACCTTTGAGATAATTTGTAAAACCCTGCTGATTACAATACAATCATGTTAAGACTAGCACTAAAACTGTTGTTGTTACTTTTTAGTACAAATGAAATAGGAAAAATCCCATTTGTAGAAATATAGATTATATAGATCAGTGGAACCAAAACTGGGAAGTTACCTACACCTGCCTGATCTGCAAACCAACCATAGTGGATCTCCCAATGGTGTTTGTTGATTTAATATTACAATCAAATGATTATATTGCTGGTTTAGATTAAGTACAGCGTAATACTGATTGTATGTTTCTATATTTATATGTTTCACCTAGTTTTGTTGTTATCACATTACAATCCCCTTCACTAACACCTCATTAATATATTCCCATTTATTCTGGGTTTTTGATGGGGCAGGGGAAGATTTTACTTACCCAGGCAGTTCCTCAATTAAAATGGGATTGGGGGAACCTATTCTTCTTAATTGGAAAATTACCTGAGTGGGTTGTCCAAGCTTTTCATAGCTTTTTTGACTGATATTTTTGACCACAACTACAGTTCAAAAGAACACTATAGCTGAAAACTACATATAACAATAAAATGAAGAGATCACAAGGCAGTTTAACAGGTCATTTATTATCCTAATATCAAAAAGTACCTAGAAATACAAAGACTGGCCTGCTTACATAAGACATACCTATATTATTCACTACCTTAAGTGAATGCATAGTTTTTGTCTTGGTTTGGCTTGTTTATTCAAGGCAAAATTTGGTGGTATAAAGTTTAGAGCTTAGAACTGAAAGAGAGATGTTCCTAAGGTTTCCTTAATGGAAATTTGAACTATTTGTAGTCAGAGGAATTTATTTATATAATGAATCAATAAGTACATGGAAAGTATATTAAAGCCTCTTAATTTAGCTTTTGCACATGTGGTATCCAATCCTGAAAGCCCCCTTTGTATTACAGAGACACAAATAAACTGGTAGCAATCACAATGAATGTATAGATGCTACTTTATCATCGCTACTATATATCTTGTTTAATTTCTCAATTGAAAGCTTAATGTCCACTGCAAAAAGCAGTGCAGATTGGAAGACAATAATGAGAATTCTGTGCACAGAATAAGGCTGAATGTGGCCCATAGGAGAAATGATAAACCCATGGTAACCATGAGAGATTTTTATTTTTAGACAGACTCAATTAATCAAAATCATTTGGCTAGGATTTTTTTAGATAGAAGAATCAAACTCCAAAAATTCCTACTCAGTATTTAAGGCTATGAGAATATATAATGTACTTCAACCACTGAAAGTTAGAAGAAAACAAACAATCTAAGTCTTCATTCATTCTTCACATAGGGGAAAGGGGGAATTAGATCTTGCATAGTACCTAACAAGACCCATAATTTTTTCATATATTATGTTCAGTATTATTTCCAGTAATTACAAAAGTGAGTGCATTTCTTGTTTCTTCAAAAAGTCTAAAAATCATTTCAGGTTGAGTTTCAAAGGTATAGAATGAATTATATGTACTAATAGGAATGCGTACTATATTTTAGATGAAAAGATTTATATGTATCCTAAAACTCTTATTCTTTTATTTCATTCAATTTTTGATTAATTAGACTGAAAAATATGCTAAATAGTACATTATTACCACTTTCATTAAAAGAAAAATAATTTTATTTCTTTTAAAAACATGAAATTAAATTGGATGACTAGTATTGATTAATTTTTTTAAGTTGAAAGACATGAATAAATACATTGCTTTCTGAATTTCAAAGACTTTTAAAAAATATCAGTGGAAAAATAAATTTTTTTTAAAAATTACCCTTAAGATATATATTTTGCAAAGTAAAAAATACTTGATTCAAAGTCTAACCAAAAGGAGTTAAAAACCAAACCAAAACAAAAGCCTCCAGGGCAATTATTTTCTAAGATCTGTCCTCAAGGCAAGTTTTTCTGGAAAATTTGGAATTCTCCAGATGGTGAATTTTCCAAGAACTATAAATAACTTTAAGACAGTGTCTATAATAGGGATAAATCATAAAGGTAAATTCTTTGTTTAATAAAATAACAGCACTTGCATGTTGATTATACTGCTTGAATGGCTTTGACGGCCTGATTAATTCAGTGTTTCCACTTCTATTTCTCCAGCCAAGGGGTATGGATGAATCACTAACAATTGATCACCACTACTGGGAAAGTAATGCAAAGCATATTTCATGTTAATTCCATATTGGTAGCATCAACTTTGTGTGTGAAAGGTGATACAAATACTTCTCTTTATATTGAATACATTTCTAAGTGACAATTAACAAAACATTAACGCTATCAAAATAGAAAGCCAACACATTATCTCTAAATAAAAAGCATTAAGTAGCATTGAAAAATTTTATTTGTGTCAGATCTTTGCTTTTAAGTGCCAAAAATGGGGAGGAACCAAGTGCCCTTGCAGTAATGGCTGATTCTAGAAGTGGGGTAAGGAAAATACAAGATAAGCCTGGATCATCTTGTAGTACTAGAACAGAAAACAAAGAATTGTAGGGTGTGCCAAAAGAACACAGAAGGCATCCTGACAGAGCCCCCAAAGGCCAAAGCTGAAATAATCTGAGCATCAAATAAATAGTGGAATATTGGTTTATAGCCCAAAGTATAAAATATATACCTCTGTGTCCATACTGATGTAAATAAATGCTTTAATAATCAAATAAGTGAGAAGAAAAGACAAATTCTTAGCTTGAAATTCCGTACAGTGTATGTAGATTTTCCCCTTCAGGAATTGGAGCCTAATTCTCTTCCTATTGAGTATGGACTAGAATTAGTGATTTATTTCTAATGAATAGAGCATAGAATGAGAAAAATAGTAGCTTTACAGTGAAGAAACCAAGCAAACACTACTTTAAAAAACAGTTAAATTAACATCATTGGTGAGTCCATGGAGATGTCATGTATCTTTCATATGATGTAATAATAAGGTCACTTTGCCTTTGTAATATTCATTAGAAAATTCATAACTCTAGTCTAACAATGATAAAAACATTGGAGAAACCTAGATTTGGGGGCATTCTTTGGATACCTGGCTAGCACTCCTCAAGATTCTCAAGGTAATGAAAAACAAGATTGAGAAACTGACATAGATCAGAGGAGACTGGGGAAACATGACAACTAGACACAATATATTATTCTCATTGGATACTGAAACATTAATGAAAAATCTGATGACATGTAAGTAGTATAGAGTTTAGTTCATAGCAATATACTAATGTTGCTTCCTTAATTTTGAGAAATGTACTGTGGTAATGTAAGATATTAACCATAGGGAAAACTAGTTGAAGGGTAAACAGGAATTCTATTATCTTTCCAACTTTTCTATAATTCCAAAATTATTCTAAAATTTAAAGTTATTTTCAAAGTAATTGGCATAAATAGTGATCCCAGAAAGAAACTCTTGCGTACATGATTTTTTTTTCAAAAGATGCCATGATCATTCATTCAATGGGAAAAGGACAGTTGGTTCAATACTGATGTTGGTAAAACTGGATATCTGCAAGCAAATGAATGAAGCTGGGCCCTGACTTTATGTCATATATAAAAATTAACCCAAATAGATGAAATACCTAAACATAATAGTTAAAACTATAAAGTCTCATAATACTGGATTGGGCCATGGTTTCTTAATATTACTCAAAAAGTATAGGCAACAACAAAAAAATAGATAAATTGGACTTAACCAAAATTTTTTAAAATTTGTACATCAAAGGATGCAACCAACAGAAATAAAAGGCAACCCATGGAATGATAGAAAATATTTACCAATCATATATCTTATAAGGAATGGATACCCAAAATGTATAAATAACTCCTAAACTTAGTAACAACAAAAACAAATAATCCAGTCTAAAAATGGCCAAACGACTTGAATAGACATTTTTCCAAAGAAAATATGCAAATGGCCAATAAACACATGATTATTGCTAATTATTAGGGAAATGCAAATAAAAAATACATAAGATACTACTGCACACCCATTAGGATTCCCAATATTAAAAAAAATAAAGAAAGTAACAATTATTGGCAAGGATATGTAGAAACTGGAATTGTACATTGCTGGTGGGAATATTAAATGGTGTGGCCACTATGGAAAACAGCGTGACAATTGCTAAAAATAATTAAACACAGAATTACCACATGATTTAGCAATTCCGTTTTGGGTATATATCCCAAAGAAATTAAAGACTCAAACAGAAGTTTGTATATTCATGCTTATAGTAATGCAATTCACAATGGACAAAAGGTGGAAGCGACTCAAGTGTCTACTGATGGATGAATGGATAAACAAAATATGGTCTATACAATACACACAATGGAATATTACCCAGCTTTTAAAAAGAAGGACATTCTGACACTAGCTACAACATGGGTGAACCTTGAACACACTCTGCTAAGTACAATGAGCTATCACAAAAGGACAAATATTGTATGATTTCACTTATGTGATGTATTTGGATAGTCAAATTCATAACAACAAAAAATAGAAGGGTAGTTGCCAGCGGTTAGGGGAAAGGGAAGAATGGAGAGGTAATGTTTAATGAGTATAGAGTTTCTGTTGGAGAAGATGAAAAAGTTCTGGAGGTAGATGACAGTGATTGTTGCAATAACAGCTTGCATGTGTTTAATGCCAAAGGACAGTATACTTAAAGATTGCTAAAATGGCACATTTTATGTTTTATATATATTTCACCACAATAAAAAATTTAAAAACCAATTGTCATAACATGTTCATTTTTTCTTTGTCTTGTCTCATAGATAGATAGATAGATAGATAGATAGATAGATAGATAGATAGATAGATAGATAGACAGATAGATAGATAGATGGATGGATAGATAGATATAGAGATATTATGAATGTTTCCAGAGACAGGGATCAGTTTGCTGAATATAACAAATGGAAATTAGAAACTGGATTATAAAAGCAATCATTATTAGAAATTTAAAAATTCCAAAACCAGGTAAAGACAAATTATTTAAACATGTGAGACATTTAGCAACAGACATATTAAACTTCATTAGGTTATTCAATTTAGGAGAAGCCGATAGAGATTGATGAGGGCTAACACATTATTAACTATTTTTAAAAACAATAGGATATCACACATTCCTTTTCTTGATACCAGTCAAAATAACAAAATATAACAAAATTTAAAGATGGAGATAAAAAATAAAGTATACTTTCATGTAAGTAAAAATAATCAGTTAAACACTTTGTTGAGATTAATGTTTAAAATAGAGCATTAATGGAAATAATGAACTAGCTTGAAGAAAACATCTGGAAAAAACTAACAATTTTTTGACTTTTTCTTTCCTCCTGAGGATATTTTCTTGCTTTCTTAATGTGATTTCCCTCCTTTATACTCCCTCTCTCTCAAATCCCATCTTGTTCATTGTTTCCCTAGTCAGTCAATTAATAAGAGCCAATAAATCAGTTAATAAGAGATTTTGTCTATCAGGCTTGACAATGGCATGTCTTTAGAACAAGAAAATTGAAGGAAAGAGTTATTCATTCACTCACTGCTCATTTAACATATACTTTTTAAGGGCCTAATTATGTAAAAGTTTGTTCTTGATACTGTATTCAAATCAAATACGTTGTTTCTCATCTTTTTTGTCATATGGTGTAAGCCTTTGCTTCGTTATGATTAGTCCTGCTCTTTTCCTCTTTTCCAAGTACAAGGCCATTTTTTCAAAGCTTACCAAAATTCCTTTAGATGTATCATTTCTTCATAACAACTATAAGTCTTGCATGTCAGAGCCAGCACATAGTAAGTGTTCTGTAACTGTGTTGAATGAATGAAAATTGGTGAATCTTGATGCCCTCTCAATGTCGATTGTATGTAGAATACTAGCTGTACTCTTCTGGGTTATAAAAACTTCAAATGTAACCAATTACTACTCTCAAAACATTTATCAATGGTAAGTCTCAAAGTTCAATTGAAAACAAAGTCATACTTATATAAAAACCTGCTCTCACATGTTCGTCAAATGCATTAGATTGTAAGGAACTTCTTTTTAAAATCTAAAAAGCAATTATAATGCTTGAATACACTGTCTGTGTTTGATTACTAAGGTATCAATTAATGCTGAAAACATTCAACATTGTTTAAATTTCACAGAAGCCTAGCAAAGGGAAAATAAGAAGTATATACCTGGTTAGGTCAACTCTCTAAGTTATAAATTTACAATTAAAATTTGGCCAAGCTTTAGATACTTAAGAATTTAATTGACCATGTAATTCTGAAACACACTACAAGGATTCTATCACAGTAAACGCATGGTTATAGGTACATAGCTAAATTATAACAAATCTTGCACATCAAATTCTACTTTTATTTACATTTCTTTAAAAAAAAAAACAGGCTTACCCTTGAATCAGAGACATAATCTCTTAAAACATACCATATGTCTTTTCTTGTATAGCACATGTTAAAAAAAAAAAAACAGCCTTAATTAGCGACAATGCATTGTTTGGTTTCTTCACTGACACTTCCTTTATTCTGTTGAGCAGTGTAGCAGAGTTACCCTTGCATCTTTGTGGAGGTTGGAGACTAAGTTAGTGGAGAGAAGGCTCTGGAGAGTCCAGAAAATGTGAGTGGCTGTTACAGGGCATTAACTAGAATACATGCCATGTATTTACTATTCTGTTAAAGAAACAACATAAAAGAAAATCCTGTGGGCTTTTTTTGCTCACACTATCAAATATTTATAATATATAAATGTTCCTCTAGTTTTGTGAACAGAAGAGACCTTATTAAATATCAAGTGAAGGGAAATAAGGAATAAAATTATTATTGACTTTAGTTTTCTGTTTATTATTTTGAACAAGCAAGCAAAAACTAACAATTGTTTTTATGATAAAAGTGATAAGGTAATATTCAGCAGATTTATCATTGTATAATTACAGAATTCTAGAAAAGGTCTAAGGCTGAGTGTCCTACGTGGACTTGCAAAGAATATCTTGTTCATAGGAATTGAATTTTCGGTTCAAATTCATTCAGTAGATTTTAGTCTCATTGATTATTTTAAAAGCACTGCAAAAGAGATTATTTTCTTTAATATCTGACATGATATCCCTCATTGCTTTTCTCTTAATCTTCAAATTTCTAGCTCATTAATTTTATTTAAAATAAAATGATTCTTTTTTCTGTAGGAAACCTTATTCAACCTGACTCCTTGTATGGTGTTTTCTTTTATTCAAAGGCTTACTTCAACTAAGCTTGAGCTTTGTTTCTCTTTTCCCTTATTTTCTCTTTTTTGCCTTTACAGACAATCCTAGACATCTACATAAATTCTTTATCTAAAACCATCCATCAATGTTATCACCTGTCTATTAACCCATCCTCAATAACCATGCTTATGAGAAAAAGAAAAAAAGAAAAAATGTGAAGTAATTAAAACATATAATCCTATTTTTGTTGTTTCTTATTAGAATATAATCACACAGCAGGAATTTTTGGGTCACATTTGTTCAAAAATAATGAGTAATCATCTGCTATTTGCATATGACTTTTTAAGGCACTTTTAGTAGAAATGAAAACATATGACCACTGTCCTCAAGGATAATTGGGCTACAAATCAGTCAGTAACAGAAGAATGGAAAAATAGAAGAATTAAAGTTCTTCTAAATTATAGTAAATTTAATGAACTATTAAATTGAATGAACTATTAAAAGTTAAAGTTTACGAAGAATAATTAACCACATTCATCCTTAGGTTTTTACTACATTAAACTTCTAAACTCATCTTTACTTTTTTGCTTCCTCATCAGAGCCTTCGAATCTTACCCTTTTGTCCTTTCACAACCTTCTTAAAAACCTTCAAACCCCTCTCCACTTCCACAAAGATCTATTTGTCATCTTTAAAAAATATATACACACGCACAACCAGGCAGATTGGTCATATTACACATGTATGCTTTCCAATCTGAGGTGGTTTAGCATCCTAATTCTACAATCATTTTACACATTGCTAATTGAATCCCTTTCCAGCCTCCAGAGTAGTGATCTGAAACTGCCACCAATCTCGCCCATATCCATGGCCCCCACCCTCTCCTCACATTGCCTACCTCCAGCCAGCCATATATAGAAATTAGAAGCTATTAAGGACAAACCTGTCTACGCAGAATCTTTGGTCTCTTCACAGCCTCCTCCTACCTTCAACACACATCAGTAAATTTATCTATACTGCCACTCTCTTTACTTCCTTCCTTTCCTCAGATCTCAGATTGGCCTCTTAAAAATTAAAATATTGCATTGTCCCTCAGCATTGCTCAACATATTTTTATTTTTCAAAAAATAAATATCAACTTTTACTTATATTCCTTAGGGCAGTTCTTCAAAACATTTACCTATACTGTCTACCCTATGCCCACTATTATCTTCTTGGCCTCAATCAATAACTTCAATAATTCAGACTGCATTAAGAAAATGGCAGCTGTAGGAAGTGAAGTTCAGAGTTTCCTGAATGTATTCTTGCATATATTCACTAACATATGAACCTACTTATTTTGGTGCCTGTGTTTTACTAAATGTTTTTGTCTCAGAAGGAAAAATATGGTTTCTTTCTGTCAAGGCTAATCCCTCTCCTGCAATAATAATCACATTTCCTCCTAAAGGAATCCTCATGTTTTTCCTGTATGCTCAAACTCTCTCTAATTACTAGCTCCTTTCCTCCCACCTCAAATAGTCTCAGATAACCCACCTTCCAACCCTAACTCACACAAAAATACCCCCAAAATCTTCATTTTGATCCTAAATCCTTTCCAAATTACTACAGAAT
>NW_012101887.1:2245694-2248186 GCF_000951045.1 Mandrillus leucophaeus | reverse complement strand
AAGCTTGAGCTTTGTTTCTCTTTTCCCTTATTTTCTCTTTTTTGCCTTTACAGACAATCCTAGACATCTACATAAATTCTTTATCTAAAACCATCCATCAATGTTATCACCTGTCTATTAACCCATCCTCAATAACCATGCTTATGAGAAAAAGAAAAAAAGAAAAAATGTGAAGTAATTAAAACATATAATCCTATTTTTGTTGTTTCTTATTAGAATATAATCACACAGCAGGAATTTTTGGGTCACATTTGTTCAAAAATAAAGAGTAATCATCTGCTATTTGCATATGACTTTTTAAGGCACTTTTAGTAGAAATGAAAACATATGACCACTGTCCTCAAGGATAATTGGGCTACAAATCAGTCAGTAACAGAAGAATGGAAAAATAGAAGAATTAAAGTTCTTCTAAATTATAGTAAATTTAATGAACTATTAAATTGAATGAACTATTAAAAGTTAAAGTTTACGAAGAATAATTAACCACATTCATCCTTAGGTTTTTACTACATTAAACTTCTAAACTCATCTTTACTTTTTTGCTTCCTCATCAGAGCCTTCGAATCTTACCCTTTTGTCCTTTCACAACCTTCTTAAAAACCTTCAAACCCCTCTCCACTTCCACAAAGATCTATTTGTCATCTTTAAAAAATATATACACACGCACAACCAGGCAGATTGGTCATATTACACATGTATGCTTTCCAATCTGAGGTGGTTTAGCATCCTAATTCTACAATCATTTTACACATTGCTAATTGAATCCCTTTCCAGCCTCCAGAGTAGTGATCTGAAACTGCCACCAATCTCGCCCATATCCATGGCCCCCACCCTCTCCTCACATTGCCTACCTCCAGCCAGCCATATATAGAAATTAGAAGCTATTAAGGACAAACCTGTCTACGCAGAATCTTTGGTCTCTTCACAGCCTCCTCCTACCTTCAACACACATCAGTAAATTTATCTATACTGCCACTCTCTTTACTTCCTTCCTTTCCTCAGATCTCAGATTGGCCTCTTAAAAATTAAAATATTGCATTGTCCCTCAGCATTGCTCAACATATTTTTATTTTTCAAAAAATAAATATCAACTTTTACTTATATTCCTTAGGGCAGTTCTTCAAAACATTTACCTATACTGTCTACCCTATGCCCACTATTATCTTCTTGGCCTCAATCAATAACTTCAATAATTCAGACTGCATTAAGAAAATGGCAGCTGTAGGAAGTGAAGTTCAGAGTTTCCTGAATGTATTCTTGCATATATTCACTAACATATGAACCTACTTATTTTGGTGCCTGTGTTTTACTAAATGTTTTTGTCTCAGAAGGAAAAATATGGTTTCTTTCTGTCAAGGCTAATCCCTCTCCTGCAATAATAATCACATTTCCTCCTAAAGGAATCCTCATGTTTTTCCTGTATGCTCAAACTCTCTCTAATTACTAGCTCCTTTCCTCCCACCTCAAATAGTCTCAGATAACCCACCTTCCAACCCTAACTCACACAAAAATACCCCCAAAATCTTCATTTTGATCCTAAATCCTTTCCAAATTACTACAGAATGTATCTTCTTATTTTAATGACAAATTTCTGCCACAGCTTTTTGGATATCTTTATTGCCTCTATTTCCTTGATCCATTGTTCTTTGACTTTTGCTTCCCTAATAGCCACTTCTTGATATCTCTAAGATGAGCAATAGTCTCCTCATTGTGGAATCCTTATCAGCTGACTCTCTTCTTCCTCGCAAATTCTCCTTCTCCCTTTACTTTCATTATACTACTTTCTCCTGGTTCTTTTTCTAAGCGTCTGAGTCTATTTTTCTTCTCTCTCCATGTTTTCCTACTCTTCATTTGCCTGCCTATTAAATGTTGGAATTCCTCAGGACATGATCCTCTCCTCACTTTATACACACTCTCTGAGGAGTGAGATATTCTGACACAGGTGTTTTAAGATGTCCTTTTGACATAACTTCTTTGACTGTATGGTTTTGATGTCATGGATATTTTTAATAATCCTCCAAAAACAATTATTAAATGTTAACTTTAAAAAAAAAATTACAAGAAAGGAAGTCCTAGCCAGAGTAATCAGGCAGGAGAAAGAAATAAATGCGTCCAAATTGGAAAAGAAGTCAAACTATTTCTGTTTGCTGATGATATGGTCATATTCCCAGAAAACCCTAAAGACTCCTCCAAAAGACTCCTAGATTTGATAAATGAATTCAGTAAAGTCTTGGGTTACAAAATCAATGTACATAAATCAGTAGCACTGCTATATACCAACAATGACTAAGCTGAGAATAAAATCAAGAACTCAATTCCCTTTACAATGGCTGCAAAAAATTAAAACACCTAGGAATATACTTAATCAAGGAGGTGAAACATCTCTACTAGAAGAACTACAGAACACTGCTGAGAGAAATCATAAATGACACAAACAGGTGGAAATATATCTCATGGTCATGGACTGGAGGGATCAATATCACCAAAATGAC
>NW_012101887.1:2239435-2245644 GCF_000951045.1 Mandrillus leucophaeus | reverse complement strand
AAGAAATAAATGCGTCCAAATTGGAAAAGAAGTCAAACTATTTCTGTTTGCTGATGATATGGTCATATTCCCAGAAAACCCTAAAGACTCCTCCAAAAGACTCCTAGATTTGATAAATGAATTCAGTAAAGTCTTGGGTTACAAAATCAATGTACATTAATCAGTAGCACTGCTATATACCAACAATGACTAAGCTGAGAATAAAATCAAGAACTCAATTCCCTTTACAATAGCTGCAAAAAATTAAAACACCTAGGAATATACTTAATCAAGGAGGTGAAACATCTCTACTAGAAGAACTACAGAACACTGCTGAGAGAAATCATAAATGACACAAACAGGTGGAAATATATCTCATGGTCATGGACTGGAGGGATCAATATCACCAAAATGACCATAGTGCCCAAAGCCATCTACAAATTCGATGCAATTATTATCAAAATACCAACAGCATTTTTTACATAATTAAAAAATTCCCAAGATTCATATGGAACCAAAAAAGAGCCTCAATAGCTAAAGCAATCTAAGCAAAAAGAACAAATCTGGAGGCATCACATTTCCTTATTCTAAATTATATTACAAGGCTATAGTAACCAAAACAGCATAGTACTGGTATAAAAGTAGAAACATAGACCAATAAAACAGAATAGAGAACCCAGAAATAAACCCATATACTTACAACCAACTGATCTTTGACAGAGCATATAAAAACACAAATTGGAGAAATAGCACCATATTCAATAAATGGTGTTGGGAAAATTGGATAGTCATATGTAGAGAATGAAACTAGATCCCTCTCTCTTACCATATAGAAAAATAAACTCAAGATAGATTAAAGACCCAAAATCTAAGACCTAAAACCATAAACATTCTGGAAGATAACCTGGAAATACCCTTCTGAACACTGGCCTAGGCAAATAATTTATGATTACAACCACAAAAGCTTATGCAGCAAAAGCAAAAATATATAAATGAGACCTAATTAAACTAAAATGCCTCTGCGGAGAAAAAAAAAATCATCAGCATAAACAGACAATCCACAGAATGGGAGAAAATATTTTCAAACTATGCATCTGACAAAGGACTAATATCCCAAATCTACAAGGTATTCTAATAAATCGGTAAGAAAGAACAACTACTTCCATCAAAAAGTGACAAATTACATGAAAAGACAATTCTCAAAAGAAGATACACAAACAACCAACAAACATGAAAAAATGTTCACATCGCTAATCATCAGGGAAATGCAAACTTAAAGCACAATAAGATACCACCTTGCCCCACCCAGAATGACGATTACTAAATAAAAAAGCAATAGATATTGGCATGGATGTGGTGAAAGGGGAACACTTATACACTGCTGCTGGGCATTTAAGTGAGTACAACCTCCATGGAAAACAGTATGGAGATTTCTCAAAGAACTATAAGTAGATCTACAATTCAACCCAGCAATCCCACTACTGGGTCTCTACCCAAAGGAAAAGAAATCATTATATCAAAAAGACACTTGCATACATATGTTTATCACAGCACAATTCACACTTGCAAAGATATGGAACCAACCTATGTGCACATCAACTGATGAGTGGATAAAGGAAATGTGGGATATATGAACCAGGGACTACTACTGAGCCATAAAAAAGAATGAAATAATGTATTTTGCAGCAACTGGAGACCAGATGCTGGAGCTCATGATTCTAAATGAAGTAACTCAGGAATGGAAAACCAAATACCGTATCTTCTAACTTATAAGTGGGAGCTAATCTATGGGTAAACAGAGGCAATGAAAGTGATACAATGGACATTGGAGGCTCTGAAGGGGGAAGGATGGGTGGAGGGTGAAAGATTTAAAAACTACATATTGGGTACAAAGGCACTACTTGGGTGATGGGTACACTAAAATCTCAAACTTCAGCACTATACAATTCATCCATGTAATGAAAAACACTTGTACCCCTAAAGCTATTGAAATAAAATAAAAAATAAAAATTACCATCTATAATCCTCCTGCCCACAAAATGAATTCAATGAAATGGTTTCATTCGAATGTTCCATGAATAAAAATGGAAACATTAAATTATTTAAGTCAAAATGTCTTCTCCACACACTGGGTAATCTAATCTTACTGTCTTTCCTACATGGTGATAATTTGCAATCTATTACGCAGACTTCTTCTCTCTTTGATCTAAGGCTTAAATTTTTGATAGTTTACTGAACATGTCTACATAGATCCCTACTGATTTCTTTAAATTAACAAATCCAAAACTGATCTCATTTTACTCTCTTCCCAAGCAGATCATCCTCCTTATAATCCTCTCTTGTTTAGCAGTACCAAGATAAACCCAGCCATCCCATTCAGAACCCAAGAACCATCTCAGATTTCTCATTCTTCTTTTCTTACATTTGAAGTTCACTAAATTCAGTAAGTTATGCCTTCCTTTAAAGAAAAAAAAATCTGTCAAATTTTTCCCAACTTTCTAACTTCAGTATATGGCTAGAATTCAAAGCTTTCATCATTTTTGGATGCAATAGGCTCCTAACTGGTCTCTTAATATAATTTGACCATCCTTCAGTCCATGCTCCATCTTACTGCCAGGGGCATCTTTCCAAGAGCAAATCTGATTGTGTTACTTCTCTACTTAAAGCTGTGAACAGTTTCCTACTGCCTTTAAGAATAGGTTCAGCTTGTCTTTTCAGAGTCATCATTTGCCACTCCCCCACACTCATCCTGAAATCTAACCACACCAAACTAAGCACAATTCTCTTAACAAGTACAAACTTAATGCCTCCTAATTTGGAGATGCCCTTATTTCCTCCTGCCCATATCTATCTAATGAATGCCTAATTTGTTCAGAATTCCTGTTGCACCCTAAATACACTTCCAAGAGTACATGTATCATATACTATTGCAATCATCTCTAAACTGTTTTAAAATTGTTTAAAAAACAGTATCTTATTTGTCTTTTGGTATCAAGTGCATAGTAGAGTGCTGACATTTGGTACTCAGGAAATTTGGGTGAGTAAATAAGTGCAATCTCTGTGACATTTGAATGGTATCAAACCTTCTGATGGTGCTGAATTTTTGTCATGCAAGAAACAAGTACTTTCAACCGGATTCTTGTTTTATTGTTCCATTTAATTCTGATTAGTTTCACCATTTTTCTCTATTTCTTCTGCACAATCACTGAGTATTCAACTTCCTTTTTAAGATTCTCTTTCAAAAAAGTCCACTGACTGCTCCTAAGCAATACAATAGTAAATGAAAAAAAAAATTAGGCAAAGGAACAGTCTGATTGTTTAAAAATGATCATGACAAAGGAGGTTTCTGTGTGGTCATATTCTTACCCGACACAGATAGTTCACTAATTTGGGTTTTTAAAAAGTTATAAAGAATAAACCTTGCTTTACTAAGATTTTGCAAGCATTTAATTTTTCAGTGCTGCAAAATAGACTTGATCAACTGTTTTTCCCCCATAAGGTTCTACTTTAAGACCTCCATATGCTCAGTTTTAATAATCTGCTTCCAAAACCAGGAATCATTCCAAATATGAGTTATGGAAATATTGTGCTTCTTATTAAAAACAACATGAAAAGAAATATCTGAAGCCCAGGTATCAATCTTTAAAACACATAGTGGCAGATTCATGTGAAAGGTTTTGTATGAAGAATTACTGCTTAAAATCACTTTTACTGAGGCAGTTTAACTCGTTTCACTAGAAGTGAAAATTGCTATGACAAATATGTCACTATGGAGGTCAAATGGTAATTTGCACATGCTAAACAGCTCAGCAGGAAATTACATGTGATCCTCGAAATCACTAGCATTCCCACCAGAAATCATTTTAGAAGACATGGAGGTCACATGGATTGTGTTAGGGATAAAACTCTTTCAAACACATGTTCTACCCTCCCCCTTGGGAGGAAGAATTAAAAGGTATGGGGAAAGGTATGATCAAAGTGTTTGAAGTTAGAGAAATGTTGTAATTTAGTGTAGTTAAAGAAAGGCAACTGGAGAAAAGTCTCATCTGAGACCAGTTAAAAAAAAGTGCTTAACTTACTTGAATTTTTAATACTATTTTATCACTTGATGTTAATAAAGTACAATTATGTTTACATATTTTCTTATCAAGAAAATATGATATGAAAAAAGAGAAAATATTCCTGAGATAATTAAAATGTCACCCTGAAAGGAGTTGCTATGCTATCTTAGCAGATTTGCTTCACCTGCGTGTATGCTTGCTACAAAAAACATAAGATTTGATTTAGTGTTCTCATGCCATAGTGATGTGAATGGGTGTGCAATGGAAAGAAAGAGGATGACATTCAGCAGTCTCTTTTCTTCTTATTTTTATATGTTGAAGAATCCTCTATCCTGTTGATGATCACAGGTAAACAGAAGATTGTGAACAGTACGATAAAACAGTATGATTAAAACTGTATTCCTGTGGTTCCTTCCTTCCAATAATAAGACCTGTGAAGAATGCCTAAGGGAAAAAACCCCAGGAGAGAAGCAATGCTTTTTCTTTTCTCAAGGACCCTATTTTTAACTACCTCATGGCAAAAAGCTTTCACTTCTTGGGTCTTCCCATTTTTTCTCTCATTATTGTATAAAGTTTCCCACATCTGGAAATACATTCATTCACTGATTTATTATTCACTGAGTACCTATTTTGTCCCAGGGACTATGCTGTGTTGGAGAACAGTTGTGGCAAAGGTACACAGTCCCTTTTCTCAAGAAGCCTTTGGTTTCCCGGGAGTACAAATGAGGATGATAAGTACTAAGAGAGGGGAACTTGAAATTGCTTTGTGAGCATGTAACATAATCACCTTGCTCAAGATGAGTGATCAGGAAGACTTTCTGGAGGAAGAGACACCTAAGCTAAGACCTCAAGGGTGGAGCTGGAAGTTAATATTGCTTAAATGTTTGTTCTGTCCAAATCTCATGATGAAATGTAGTCCCCAGTGTTGGAGGTGGGTCCTGGTCTGAGGTGTTTGAATCATGGGGGTGAATCCCAAGAGTATCTTAGTGGCATCCCCTTGGTGATGAGTGAGTACTTGCTCTGAGTTCTCATGAGATCTGATTGTTTAAGAGTGTGTGGCACCTCCGTACTCTCTCTCTCTTGCTCCCTCTCCCCTGTTCCCTCTCTCACTATGTGATATACTGGATCCTTCTTTGCCTTCTGTCATGACTTTAAACTTCCTGAAGCTCTCACCAGAGGCAGATGCTGGAGCCATGCTTGTACAAGCTGCAGAACCATCATCCAATTAAACCTCTTCTCTTTATAAATTACCAAGCCTCAGGTATTCCTTTATAGAAATACAAGCATGAACTAACATAAAAAGTGAAGGCAGGAGAATACCCAGGCCAAGAAAATACAGTATATAATGACCTAGAAGTGTTATATGGCCTAGCTCAATCAAGAAAAGTAAATGCGTCTAATATATCTAAAGCATGGAACTCATGAAAAAATTGCTGAACAACAAGGCTGAATTGGGTTGAGATAGTGGAGGATTTTGTAAGCCATAGTCCACTACCTTGAGAGCAGTGGGAAGCCTCTGGAAGTTTTCCAACAAAAATTAGAGATCAACTTTGCATTTAAAAATATTATCTTGACTGAATTGTGGATGAGTCTAGAGACTGAGAGGCCATTAAAAGACTGTTTCAGTGATCCTGGTGAGGGATGATTGTGGTTTGATTGAGAATTGTGATAGTAAGTAGCTATTCCCAAGTGTGTCATGCACAGAAGGAAAATGGCTATATAGGACTGAAGTTCAACAGAGGGATAGAGATCGAAGATGTGAGTTGAGTGTCACCTTAATATAGATGCTACAGAAACTGCAGCATTAAATGAGTATATTAAGTGAGAAAAGTAAAGGACCAATGACTAAAACTGGAGGAAACCCAAATTTAGCTGGTAGTTAAAAGAGTCTTCAAAAGAGGTAAAGAGAAGTCATAGAAAAGGAAGAAAAATGTGAAGTTTCAAAAGCCAGAAAAGAGAATGTTTCAAAGGAATTTATGGTCCATAATGTCAAATGTTCTGGAAAAACCAAGTAAAATGTAGATTAAGAACTGAAGAACTGTTCATTATATTTAATAATAAAGACATAGATCTGTGAATGTGGTGAGAACAAATTCAGCAGAGTCCTAGAAATAGAGTCAGGTTATTGAGGTTCAAGTACAAGTAGAGGTGAAATATAAAGGCATTTGT
>NW_012101887.1:2210677-2238100 GCF_000951045.1 Mandrillus leucophaeus | reverse complement strand
TTCCTGTGGTTCCTTCCTTCCAATAATAAGACCTGTGAAGAATGCCTAAGGGAAAAAACCCCAGGAGAGAAGCAATGCTTTTTCTTTTCTCAAGGACCCTATTTTTAACTACCTCATGGCAAAAAGCTTTCACTTCTTGGGTCTTCCCATTTTTTCTCTCATTATTGTATAAAGTTTCCCACATCTGGAAATACATTCATTCACTGATTTATTATTCACTGAGTACCTATTTTGTCCCAGGGACTATGCTGTGTTGGAGAACAGTTGTGGCAAAGGTACACAGTCCCTTTTCTCAAGAAGCCTTTGGTTTCCCGGGAGTACAAATGAGGATGATAAGTACTAAGAGAGGGGAACTTGAAATTGCTTTGTGAGCATGTAACATAATCACCTTGCTCAAGATGAGTGATCAGGAAGACTTTCTGGAGGAAGAGACACCTAAGCTAAGACCTCAAGGGTGGAGCTGGAAGTTAATATTGCTTAAATGTTTGTTCTGTCCAAATCTCATGATGAAATGTAGTCCCCAGTGTTGGAGGTGGGTCCTGGTCTGAGGTGTTTGAATCATGGGGGTGAATCCCAAGAGTATCTTAGTGGCATCCCCTTGGTGATGAGTGAGTACTTGCTCTGAGTTCTCATGAGATCTGATTGTTTAAGAGTGTGTGGCACCTCCGTACTCTCTCTCTCTTGCTCCCTCTCCCCTGTTCCCTCTCTCACTATGTGATATACTGGATCCTTCTTTGCCTTCTGTCATGACTTTAAACTTCCTGAAGCTCTCACCAGAGGCAGATGCTGGAGCCATGCTTGTACAAGCTGCAGAACCATCATCCAATTAAACCTCTTCTCTTTATAAATTACCAAGCCTCAGGTATTCCTTTATAGAAATACAAGCATGAACTAACATAAAAAGTGAAGGCAGGAGAATACCCAGGCCAAGAAAATACAGTATATAATGACCTAGAAGTGTTATATGGCCTAGCTCAATCAAGAAAAGTAAATGCGTCTAATATATCTAAAGCATGGAACTCATGAAAAAATTGCTGAACAACAAGGCTGAATTGGGTTGAGATAGTGGAGGATTTTGTAAGCCATAGTCCACTACCTTGAGAGCAGTGGGAAGCCTCTGGAAGTTTTCCAACAAAAATTAGAGATCAACTTTGCATTTAAAAATATTATCTTGACTGAATTGTGGATGAGTCTAGAGACTGAGAGGCCATTAAAAGACTGTTTCAGTGATCCTGGTGAGGGATGATTGTGGTTTGATTGAGAATTGTGATAGTAAGTAGCTATTCCCAAGTGTGTCATGCACAGAAGGAAAATGGCTATATAGGACTGAAGTTCAACAGAGGGATAGAGATCGAAGATGTGAGTTGAGTGTCACCTTAATATAGATGCTACAGAAACTGCAGCATTAAATGAGTATATTAAGTGAGAAAAGTAAAGGACCAATGACTAAAACTGGAGGAAACCCAAATTTAGCTGGTAGTTAAAAGAGTCTTCAAAAGAGGTAAAGAGAAGTCATAGGAAAGGAAGAAAAATGTGAAGTTTCAAAAGCCAGAAAAGAGAATGTTTCAAAGGAATTTATGGTCCATAATGTCAAATGTTCTGGAAAAACCAAGTAAAATGTAGATTAAGAACTGAAGAACTGTTCATTATATTTAATAATAAAGACATAGATCTGTGAATGTGGTGAGAACAAATTCAGCAGAGTCCTAGAAATAGAGTCAGGTTATTGAGGTTCAAGTACAAGTAGAGGTGAAATATAAAGGCATTTGTGTGTACAATTCATTGAATAACATTAATCATGAATCAGAGAAGAGATACACGTTAAGGTGGAGGGGCTCCGAGGGGGAGACAAGGTTTGTATATAGTTTTTTTTTTTTTTAAAGAGAAACATTTGCACTATGAATACTAACCAATAAGGAGAGATTGAAGTATAAAGAGAGAGATGAAATCCTTAACAAGAAAGTAAGAATGCTCCAGACACAGATAGAGGGATTAATAATAGACAGAAGGAAGTACTATCACAGTTGAAAGGTAGTACAAAGTTGACAGAGTTTCTTTATGATGGCTTACATTTTCACTTTGAAGTCAGAGACAAGACTATCTGTTGAGAACAGGGGAGAAGGGAAGATCAGAGTTTCAAGGAACATATAAATGTGTTGAAAGTGTCACTCTGGAAAGCAATAAAGGAAACCAACTCATGATTCCTAGAAATGTTGCTTGGCCCTGTTGAGGGACAAGTTGATTACGGAAACCCTGAATCTATAGTAGTGCCTGTCTTTGAGTTTGTTTGATTTTCAAAAGTTGTAGAACTGTACTGATATAAGATTAATCCAGTTTGTTTTATACAGCATTGAGACTTTTCAGAAAAGGTACAATAGAAAAACAAGAAGGCAACACAGTTTAAGGATATTAAGAGAGCATCTAATTTGGGTTGGCAAGGGTGTGAAGAGGAAAGCAGACTTTCTGGGGTAAGTGGAAAAGACAAAGGATCAGAAGTCCCCACATATTCCAGAAACTGTGTGGCAGAAAAAAGTAAATTGGAGAATGGAGGTATAAAACTTATATACCTCACATGGAGTGAGATGGGTGAAATCAATACTTCAAAAGAAGTTTGGGCTTCTAAGATCCAACATGCAGCAATAGAATGGGATAGCTGAAGTGGCTTAAAGATAAAGGTCAATCATTGACATCAAAAATATGAAATTGAAAGCCTAAGTCATTGATTAGATAGGTCATCCAAGTGGATATTGAAGCACCCAAGAAGGATGGCAGGATTTGGGATTAAGAGATCAGATGATAAAATCTTCACTGAAGGCAGGGAATAAATTCTGAAAATTGTCTTTAATAATTCCATAGCCATACAAAAAAATGCATCATTTTTAACCTGAAATTCTACCTCTTCCAGAATGTTACGATAGACATGGCTCAAACAATTTCACCCTGAGAAAATAATTTAACTCAATAACATTTGCTATTTCAAATATGTTGATGTTATTAGTAACGTTTTAAACTGGATTAAAATGCAATTGTAAATTCTTCTAGATTATTAATTCACTGAGTCATATATAACTAGTCTGAATATCTACAGGAATCTAATATAATAGTAAAACCTAAAATAATAAAACAACACGTTATCTAGAGGCACTTGAACCCAGCTTGATG
The DNA here is from genome assembly GCF_000951045.1 of Mandrillus leucophaeus. Classification (NCBI taxonomy): domain Eukaryota; kingdom Metazoa; phylum Chordata; class Mammalia; order Primates; family Cercopithecidae; genus Mandrillus; species Mandrillus leucophaeus. The sequence continues at coordinate 2,234,938 of NW_012101887.1, read as the reverse complement.
ATGTTATGTTAATGATGAAAAATATTATCTTTAAGAAGTTCAATTTAACACAAATTATAAAAGTTTAATGACAAATTATGTCATTCACAATCCCAACCTTTTCTCTTCATTAAATATGGCTCTCTACATACTATTAAGTCCCAATAGGCAATTTGTCAAGGAATGATCAGTAACAGAGAAGAGAAACTTACAACTACTGAAATTTGCCCCCTTAAACACTCCATTGTTGGTAGAAAGATTTAAATAATGTAGTTAAACCACTCTTTTCATCTTCAATAGAGAATGACATACATGACTTAGCCTCTTGTGAATGTCTTAAAATATCATCTGTACATCAATTATTGATGTCTTTATAAGCCCTTCTACTCATGGAGTGGTGTTTCCCAAACATTGCTAAGGATGGCCTGTATTACTTGTTAAATACAGATTTATGGGAGTTTTTTCAGAACTTTTCTGCCATTTTACTTGCTGCCAACTACCACTTTTTTCATAATTTTGCTATCAATGTTCCTGACTCAGAAACATTTTCTCTTCTAATCACAATGTATAAATTATTGCAATGTAGAAACTGAGATAGCAAAGTTTGTTAGAACTGTAAGTGAAATAAGAATGTGTAGACTCTGGTTGACAATCAGGAAGAACACTCATAAGTAAAACTATAAGCATCTTTAATTTAAAGATGTTGTGGTTATCTTTCCAGATTTTATTCACTTCTAAACTTTTTGGTAATTTTCCAGATAATTGATTCTAATATAAACAGACATTTACAGTTGGACAATGCACCCAAGTGTGGTATGATTTCAGTATTTTACCAAATGTACTAATTCCCACCCAGACATGTGGTATTGCATAGATACTGCCTAAATTCCACTTTTTAAGTTATAGCAGAAATAAACTGTATTTGATGCTGTATCTAATTTACTTGACAAAAAGGAAAAGATTAAACAGTTTATTTATATGCACAAATTTCCCAAAGAGAAAACCATTAAATATAGTTTCCTAATCTAATTGCTGAATTTCATAATTAGGCCAATGCTTTTCTATTTAAGTATCAGTCTTCAGTACTTAATCTGTGCAAACTGGTGAAAACAGGAGAAGAAAAAACCAACTTACAGGGCTAGAAGATGGACCTGTTTCATTGACTGTAAAAACAATATTGCAGGTTCTTTGGAGAGGCAACCAAACATTCAGCAGTTGGTAAATAAATGAACGTTTGCCTTACAATGTAAGACTACTATGAATTCATAATGACCTTAGAGAAAAGTGAAGCTGACTGCTTTAAATCTTCATATTGCCTTGTCTGAAAGGTTTGTACTCCCTGTTTTCATGAAGGGTTTATGTTCTCTTGCAGACTAGTTTGAAGATCCCTTTCAGCCCATTTGCTTGAAAAGAGAGGCTGAAGAGTCTTCTTGAACTATAAATAAAGTCTCAAAGAAGTTAGCTTTCTCAAAATGCTGAGTCTCACCCTCCTCCAAGTTGTTTGTGCTAGCTTAATAGGGCCACTGCAACCTGTCCCCTTCTTCCTTGCTGTGCTATTGAAACACAGTAAGAAGACCCTTTGAGCCAACCATCTGCTCTTCAATTAAACTAGCAAGCATTTTCTTTTCAATAATTTATTGTGGGTGTCTTTTTGTTTCCAAGTAACTGTTGGTAAAAATTCATGAATTAACTGGAAAAATAAACTAAAGAAAGACAAAAAAATTACTTGCAAGATGGAAAACTTAGGAAAGCAAGGTATGACAAGACCACATGGTATTTTTTGCCACAATAGTTGGTTCCATATTTTCCTAAACCGTGTTACTTACCCACTTTCCAATGAGAGCCTAAGAACAATTGCAATTGCTGTGGCTATAAGTAAGCATGATGCAAGACTTACTAATAAATTGGACTGCTTTATAATTACCCGTAAAATAACAACACTTGACCCTGATTTATTTTGTGGGCTGCCTTTTTCTCTCCAAACATTTTGAAGTTAAATTTTTTTTCTTAAAACCAGATGTTTCAACATTTCAAAGAGGATGGACGGAATGCAAACTCAAGACCAAAACTGTTTTAGGTTTGCATTTGTTATTATTGTTATTAAAGAAAAGGCCAAGGCTCTATGCAAACTGGAATTGAGCCAAAAATTCTAATTTAGATGACAGTGGCCATCTTGAAATTTTCTAAACATGCAAACAGCTTCCTTTCCATTTTCTGTAAACACAGAAGCAAGGAAATATGAAAACTAGATCAGACAGTAAAAGAATTGCTTACTTTTAAACTTCAGTGTGATGTAATTATGGCCCATTTTACTTCGCTTTATGGCATGGGAAGGGTTCCATTTGGAATATCTAATTAAAGATGTTAAGGTTTAGTTAGTAATAAAATCTATAATCCACATTTGGTTTTGCAAATACTTTGACAGACAATTTTGTCTCTCTGTCTGTGATTGACTCCTTTGACAACACAGGAACTTACAATAACCTCGGCTTCTCCATAGTGAGAAAAGCAAAGGGCTCCTGTTCTGTCCTCTTGATTGTATCCAGCTGGTTTCAGAAAAGCACTCACTCAGTCCACTCTAGGGTCAAGAGCTCCTAGGTAGTGGTTCCAAATGGATAAGGACAGGGAGAAAGAGGTAAGAGATAAGATAGAAATGCATAGACCATGCTGATAACAGCAGTGACAATAATAAAGAAGGCTGACAGAGTGACATGTGGAAATGTGAGTTCATTCTAAGCCAGAACCAAACAAGCCCTTTCCTAAATGATTACTTAGGTAATCGCTTTTTGCTTGATTAGATCGTTGCATTAGGCCTTTGGCTCACTTTATTTATTTATTTTAAATGGATGGCCTTTCCTAACTAACCAAGGTAAGTACTTAGAAGAAGTGGATTGACAGGACTTTTCTGATATCATTTGCACAGCATCAGGTTATAATCACTGGTTTCTAGCTAGCAGACAGCCCCTTGAGGCAGCAAGGATTTAGCACAATATCAGTGCCTGGAGAAATAAAGGCAAGGCTCATAAAATGATGTAGTGCTTTCCTGTTGTTGCTACAGAATCATTGTTTGCCAGATTACCTTGAGGGAAAGTGGCCTTCAGAGGGGGTTGTTTATGATTACTTTATACAAAATGGAACGTTGAAGTAGAATAGAAAAATATTTGATTTTTGTATGCCAGCCTTTCATACACAAAGCATGTCATATGACATTAAAAATCAGCAATATATTGTTGCCATATGACCTGGGTAGACAAATACAATGGCTAGTACATATTCAGCAATAAGATGATGTAATCTGTGTTGCAAGGAAAGGAAATGTTGGCCAGAAAGTGAGGTTTGTTCTGTTAAATTTACTGGGGTCTGGAATAGAGAGTGATAGAGTAGGAGTCCTTTTTTTAGTGATTTAGTAAATATTTGGGTGCTTATTCTGTGCCAGGCACACTGTTGGTATATTACCATGGTGAACGAAACAGATGAGTTCTCAGCCTCATGAACTCACAGTACCTTAGAAAAGACCTATAACAACTAAGTATGATAACTGTGGCAAATGCTACAAAAGAGACGCCTGGTGATATGCAGAGGGTATTATGGGAGACTGACTCAGGTCCCCTCACTTATCTTCCAAGACAAAGGAGGAAGTTGAGTAGTAGAGAAGAAGGCACAGAAAGCCTTCCAAGTAGAGGAAACAACCTGTGCAACAGTCCTACATTGGAAGGCAGCTCAGGCAGATAGGAGGAGCTGAAAGGAAGCCTGTGTGGGTGGGGGTAAGGAGTTGCAGAGTGCCCTCAGAGATGAATTGGAGGAGCTGAGAAGAGGCCAGATCTTCCTGGGCCTTGTAAGCTCTGTTGAGGACAAACCCCAAGAGCAACAGGAAGCCACTGACATGTTTTCACTATAATCAGAAAATCCCAGGAAATATGATTCAGTGTTGCTGCCCCTGTCTGCAATTCAAAAAATCCCATTTTCTTCTTTTGGAATCATAGCATTACACATATTTTCAAGTACTCTTTCTCTTATTTAAGAATCGCCATTAAATAAATTCAGAGACCTGCAGCCTCTGGGATCTGTAACAGAGCTGATTTCTCCTTTTGCTCAGCACATTAAGAAAATGTCTAAACAAGATTATTTTAACACCAAATGCACATTTTTCAAGATTTTTCATAACAATAACCAAGGAAATCAAAAACATTATTTTGTGGGGCTTCCTGTGTGATTGTTATACAATTTCTCTAAAGCCATTTCTAAACTGTAGAGAGGAGAGTGCTTTCCTCTCTTATGCTGATGGTAAAAGCAAATATTTACAACACAGCCTGTGCAGGAAAGAAATAGAATCCACATATAATCTGTTTTCTTACAGTATCTGCTGCTCAATTTTATAAGTAGCTGCCGGCCAAATATAATTCGAACCCAAACCCAAAAGTCTGTGCCTTTTTGTTAAAGGGAACAGAATATTTTGCTTAAATATGTCAAAGAAATTGTTGAGAGTCAGTAAGGGCTTTTGGTTGACTGGTTTGCTTTTTTGGCAATTCGGAATCTCATTGTGAAACAGCCTACAGAACTATGTAGCAAAAGAAGAATTATACTGTTATGAAAGCTCGGTACAAGCCTAAATTGAAGACATTAGAGTATGCATTTCCAATCATGAGTAGGTGGCACAAACATGAATCCTACTGAGAAATAATGAGATGTGTGTACATATGAACCTCCTGAGTATCTTTTTGAAAACATATCCCCAAGAGAAAATGACATAAAACAACTTGCAATTAAACTTTATTTGATGCCAGATGAGAAACAAATGTTGTAAAAACTGTAATTTTAATATAATAATTATTTGCTTTGCATGTGCAGACCAGCAGCTTCTTATACCACACCAGTTCCTTAGCCAACATTTATTTCTGAAGTAACTTGATAGAGGCTGAGATTTTAATTGCATTTTCTCCCTGATTTGTATATGGACTCTGTAAGATTTTTAGAGAAATGAATTATTTCAGCTGGACTTTAGAAGTCACATATAGACCATTATGAAATTAAATGCTTGCTTTATAGATGTTTCATAAGAAAAAAATAACATATTTATCAATCTATTGTATATAAATAGCTCATACATTTTTCCAACACTAAAGAGGAGTTTCTTTTGGATTTCCAAACAGTGTAACTGTTTTTCCCAAGTGCTTCAACTACCAGAACCCCATTTTAATGGCAAAAATTTTGAAGACTTTCTGCCCACAAGATAGTAGACACACACCTTCATAGTACATAAATCATTGACTGGAAAAGAGCATGATGATAAGAAAACTCTAATCCAGTAAAAATTTTAGCAGAATGTATGGTCTGTAACCACAAGTGCTTATGCATATGTTTGAAAATCAACACCTCAACTACATTTACAATATACTAGTTGTTTGTTCTAAAGGGAAATGTTTGTTACACATGTGGCTATATGAGCCATTACAGTCCTTCTACGGGTCCAAAGCCAGTGGACTGAGTCCATTGGAGTATAAGACAAAAGAGTTCACAGGATACCTACAAGCATGTGTGTTAGTAATCAATTATTTTTATAAATGTATATGTACATAATAATGTTTATATCAGTTTATAATTTAAAAATTGTCTTATACTCATGGTATTATTTTATTTTCACAACAAACCTGGGAGATAGTTATTGCTACTATCTCAATAGATAGAAGAGTCTGACTCAAGTAGGTAATATGACTTGCCCAAGATGACTGATAAAATAATCATTAAACTGAAAACTGGTCAATTTGTTTTTATTGGTTGACTTACACTAAGTTATGATAGGTTTCAGTATATTTCAGGATATGACCACAATGTGACAAAATCTAACACATTTGTTTTTTTAAAAAAACCTTTCCTGCATATAGAGTTACATATTGTTTTAGGGAATTTTCAATCAAATATTCTAAAATTAATGTAGTCATCCTAATAAAAAGGTTTTAATGCACCTCAACAAGTTTTTTTTTCGGTCTCTTCCATTCAAAGCCACTAATGATCAAAGCACAGTAATGATCCTTAGAGTTACCCTCAGAAAGGGGAAACTATAACCATTAAATTTAGATATAATTAAAACCAAGGCATGATTTTGCACAAAACTGACTTTTTAGTTTATAATAGCAAAGGAAAAAATTACCATAAGATATGACATTATCCACCAATTTCTATCCAATGACTATCTTCTATAAAATATCCTAAAGACTTAAGAACAGGGCATGCAATGTCAGAGATATATGTATGAACATTGATCATCTGCCTCAGTTCTTGAAAAGGACTAGGCAACTTTTGATTATACCCTTAAATGTGTGCTGCCACATGCGAATGTGATGAAATTTAATGTTCTTATTTTTTTAAATTTTCTTCTGTTTATTTGACAAACATTTATTTAGCATCTACTGAAGGAAGCAAAATTCATCATGACCTACAGGCTTACCGCAATCTTCCAGTCTCATGGAAATAATAAAATATGGTGTGGAGACCAAATCAATTCCATCTTGGTTGCCAATCCACTGTGCTAACTTCTGGTTAATCCCAATTCCAAGAAGGAACTGGGATCTTTAAGATTTCCAGTTTATCTATTGCTCTTTGTGTACAAGCATGTAATTACCATAAATCTTGCCCTTAGGTCAAAACAACCTTGACCATCAATGCTACATTTGCATGGCATTCTTGCCTTTCCTTGGGAGGTGAATGTCATTGTCCTACATGTTGCTTCCCTGTGGTATATAAGTCATGGGTCTGGGGGATAATGGCACAGGGATCCACCATCTTGTCTTGATTCTGTTAGTAAGTCCTTATTAAAGGTTTCTTTCTAAGCAACTGGATTTGTCAGCCTTTTTCTTCAGCCTCCCAGCTTCCACAGATTTTGGGAGTATGCTTGCATAGATCTGCCCATCGTGGAACATATGGACACTGCCACTTAGTCAGAACTTTATTGAAAACAAGCCAGCTATGCTAGACCATGAAGGACAGATAGACTCTGAGGGGCAGATTTGGGGAAGAAACAAATTTCTCATACAGAATGTGATGAGAAAGGAACAGAGCATGCTTAGGCAATGCAAGTAGTCCACTTTAGCTGGGCTGCAGGTTATAGGAAAGGTAATCACGGTCACTGAGTCTAGAAAGGTACACATAGACCAGACCTTGAAGAGTTTTGAGTATCAGGCTATCATCATTTGACTTTATTCAGGAGGTAAGAGGGACACTTAAATGTTTCTCTCAACAAGTTCAGAAATATATTAATATGGACATTATATAGGAAGAATATAGGATGAATAAGGAAAGATAAATTTAACAGGTGAATCTCAATTGGGAAACCAAAACAGACATGACGAAATCCAGTGAGATTATGAGAGTAGGAATGGCAAAAAAGGGGCAGATGTTGAAGACACTGGGAAAGAACTGACAGGTCACAGAAGCACATGATAAAACTGATTGAATGGATGTGAACAAGCAGAGCTGGGGAGAAGAAGGAGGCAAAGTGACTTGAAGGATGAGTAACCCAGAGAATAGGGCCACCATAAAGAAGCTCAGAAAAGTCAGCACTTAGGGGTTTGGAGAAAGGAGAAAACATGAAGAATAGTTTTGAGGAATATTTAGCTTGAGAAGCAAGTCTCCAGACCTGTCATCTAGATGAAAATCCTCAAAAGGAGGTGGAAATTCAGGTCAAGAAACTAAGAGGAAGATCAGGCCAACGTATAGGTTTAGGAGCCTTTAGAAGGAAGTCAGATGGCTAAGGGTAAAAAAAATAAAATACGAATGTCGTTATACCTGGGAATGTTCTCCAAAGTTAAATGTAGGTTTCAGAAGGAAGTCAGTATTTAACATTTAAATTTGTGTAAACTGTTACTACATAATAAAAAAGCTTTTAAAGTCAATTTTCTTGGACTATCTTCATAAGTTCTGGTTTATTGGTAGATAGATAAATAGATCTGATATGTATCTCACATTTATTATTTTTTATATATATAAAATAAATAACCAATATTGTGTTATATAAACTCCATTAAAATAATCCAGAGGGTTAAAAACTGTAAACTTTTTTTGACGTGATATTATGCGTAGAAAATCTTGTAGCAAAGAGATGAGAAAATGGAAACAGTTTCTGCAACACATCACTTGACAGGAAGTTATCAGAGGAAGTCTTATAGGTAACAATCTTATAACCATACATGGTGTTCGTACTAGTTACCATACAGATAGGAAATGAAAGGTCCATTACGGTTTCTTATCAGCTGTATATTGGTGTAATTTAGAGAGTTTGATAGCGTGAACCTGAACTGCAAAAGCCTTCAGACAATGCCCTGTTATCAGTCATCTAACCTTTGAGTTTAAACAGCCATGTGTGTAGACTTTCTCTTGTCTCTAAAGGACATTGTCTTCCCAAAACATTTAGCTGAAGCTATTAATTTCATTCTCTTCTAATATATTTTTTTTTCTTAGCCATGACACCTAAAAAACATGTCAGGTTTCTAAGATTAAAACAATACGGTGTAATATCATTGGTCTACAATTAAACACAGTATGGCTTGTTTAAATATATAGCAATGATATGATACAGACAGAGTCCCTATGGTAATCTCTCAGATTTTCAAACTGATCATGTTTATCTTTTAGCCCTTTTATAGGGATTTTCACAAATGGTTGAGCTTTCATGTGTTTAGTTTCCAACATTGAGATGTCTTAGACAATGACAAAATATTTCATGATTCTCCAGGTCCTTGCCTACTAGGGCTGAAGAGGAACCATCTGGATGCTCACTAGGTAGCCAGAAATCAGGGAGAGCTTCCCTGTGAGAGAATGTGGCAAGGGCAGAAAACTCCAAACCACATCAGTAGAGCGGGAAGAGCCAGAATCATGGAAAGTAAAGGTGAAAACAAAACAAACAAAAAAACTAGGACAGGAGTTAAAAACATTTTTTAAATAATATTAGATATCGGGTGGGGAAAGTGCATGCACCTAGACTGTAGTTTTTATCAGTACTGTTCTTATGAACCAGCAGGACTCTGTGGCCTCAGTGCACTTCCCAGGATTAAAGATCCAGGTACAGAATGACTCAGACAGAAAAGCTAACTCCACTTCTCCACCAACGATTGTTCTCAGCTTGAACTCAAACTACTAATTCCATTTACATATTCTAATCTTGGAATATACATTGAGTCAACCTGTATCCTACTTCTAAATTTATTATTGGCTTATATAAATATTAAATTCTTTCTTCCAGGTCATACTACTGTAGCAGAAATCCAAGGGAAGAGTTATTGTTGCTATAGAGACATTAAATTCTTACCCAGTTTAAGCTGGGATTTAACCCTCACTGGATTTCCTATTTTGAAATTGTTATTCTTTCACCTCAGTAAGGGGCAATAAAGTCATCATTATCATCATCTCCACTACTCCCTCTCCTGCTAGCACCACACAACCCCAATGTTGCATGGACATCTCCTAGTGTGGCATTGTGGTTTGAGAAACAGGAGTAGAGATCCTCTAAAAGCCTACCTTATGGCCCTAAAATTTATGCTCAGTGCAAAATCCCCCCTCTCATGGCTGCTGCTTCTGTTTCTAGGATGGTTTTCAGCAGCAATTCTTGATAAAGGCAACAATGACAGGTGGGCCTTCAGGAAACAGTAGTAACTTCTAGTGCCGTTTCCCAAAGAATTTATAGGATTTTTGTGTTAAATTGCACCCTTGAACCTTTCTTTAATTGACTGGATAATGGAGAGTGTTATATTGCTCTCTGCAATTATGAGTAATGATTCCTAAACTCTGTTCTTCAAGGTCACACACATACACACACACACACACACACTTACACACACACACAGAGGCACATAGCTAGAAGTATTTTTGTCTTAACTTTTATTTCATATATTAATTTAATATATGAAAATTTTGAATAAATGTGCAAACAACTGCAATTGTCATACAATTTTCTACTTTTAAGAAATGCACACCAGGACACCCAGAAGTCACAAGAGCGACTTTATGACTTTTAATCTACACCTTGATGCAGTATTTACCATTTAACCCTCAGGTTGACATGTATTGTCTATTTGAAAATGATTGGCTTTTAGTAGCATTTTACAACTGCAAAATACTGTATGCTTTTAATATTTCTCACATATGAAAAATTTATACCTCATGATCCCATTTACCATGAACTATAACTGAAAAAGGAGGAAATTAAAAGAAGAGTCATATTGTTTTCAAATTGTGTCTAAATAAAACACGTCAACAAGTAAAATTCAGAATATTTCAAAATTAAGTTGATGGATCTCATTTTTTCCTGTCTTTGAAGTAATTCTTAGAGCAGTCCATCTAAGATTACCCAAATGTTGCAAAATATACAATTCCTATTCTCTTTTTTTCTACACAGTTCCTATGTAAAATAAGATTTCACATTATATAACAATATTAAGTGAATATGCCATAAAATATTTTTAATATACTGTCCTGATAAAAATGTTTTTATATTTTATTATACTTAAGCTTAAAATAATTGGGTTTCTTGTTATTAATGAAATAAAATAAATTATCTGGTTGGTGGTGCTATAAAGCTACAGCACACATATGAATACGTTTTGATCATTTTTTGAAGCTTTTAAATCAGATATGAGACCATGTTTGAGGTCTCCTTTGATCAAAGTATGCAATATGTCCTATGATTTCTGTTGGTATTCCATTAATGCATTGCAACTTAATCATGTTTCAGTAGTCAGGTAAGTTTGGGATACCCTGTCCTAAAGGGTTGCTCAGACTCACTCCATTGAACCCATCTCATGCTTTGCAGTGTAACAGTTCTGCCATCCAGCTTCACTTGGCCAATTCCCTTATTGCCACACTGAGGAAGCAAGCACTCCTTCCCTTTTCCCTGAGTCAGCATTCAAGCTCTCAGTCTCTTCCTTAACAGTGGGTAAAGTGTCACACTCTATCTTGATGTTGTCCCTGAGTTTGTCTGAGTGGAGTCTATTATGCTTCCTTGATGTAGTCTCAAATCTAGTATTTAAGACTTGAGAAAAGCTTATCCATAGTTTACTTCATTTCTGCAAATAAAATCCTAGGGACACACTTAGAGTCCTAGAGTTTCCCAAAATATCTATGCAAATTAAACTGTAATGAAGATCTTGAAATACATTCATTCTATAGATGTTTCCTGGGATAATGATTCTTTGGACATAATTTCTTAGAGTGTTTAAATTAAATATTTTCTGCGCACAGAATAGTAAGCGCCTTCCCAGTTTTTCCAGCTTTCTTTTATCTTTTTCCTTTAATATTGTGACTTCAAGGTCATTGTATGGTATTTTGTGTGTGTGTGTGTGTGTGTGTGTGTGTGTGTGTGTGTTCTTAATTCCCCTCTACGAAGTAGCTGTTACATTTTTAATTTGGTTGAGAAATCTTGGTTTCTTATTAAAATCTATGATCGAAAACATTATTGAACTGCCAATAACATTTGTTTTGGCTTTCTTTTTCCTCCTTTCCCTTCCCTCTTCCTAGGCCTACAGATGTATTTCTTTATTATGATTACAAATTTAGATTCAGAACATATCCAAAAGCATTTTCTATCAATAGACTTCACATACACATTTTTCCTTTATCTAAAACGTCATTCTTTTTAGTCTCTATAGTGTACAAGGTGTTACCTAGAAAAGGATTTTACTCAAATTATCCAAAGCCTTGTTCATTTATCAAAACCACTGTCCACACTTCACAAAATGAACAGCAAATGGCTCCCATTCATTTTGAACTGATAACTTGGACTAGAAGTCATAGGCATCAATGCTAAAAGGCATGGAAAATTCCCACACTCCACCACCAAATCCTGACCTGGGAGATTTGTTCTAATGTTCACAGGAAGGCATAAATTGTACATTCTGCGCTGTTGACTCATAATTTTTAATGGAATAACGCAAGACTTACATAGCTCCTTTCTCCCAAAAGCATTTTAAGGATGCATACGGCATCTAAAATCCTTAACAAGAAAAATGTATTTTCCCCTGATAAAAAAAGACAGTGCCACTATGTATTGGTAGTTATATTTCACAGGGAGTGAAAGAAACTGAGAGAGAGAGAAAGAGAGAGAGGGAGAGAGAGAGAGAGAGAGAGAGAAGTTGATTTACAGATTGAAGGAAGTTGATAAACTATAGTGTTACAATATAAGTTGCCTGATATTTTTATTTTGACAACTGTCCTCCAAATATATATCAGAGTAAATTTGCCCAAGAATGCACACTGCCACAGACTATCTGAAGATATAACCGTGGCTATATCTTTAGAGAAAACAAGGGGGTATACACATCTGAACACAGTTTGTTGTTTGTATGTAAACACAGAGAAGTTAGTTACTATTACCCATCCAGTTCCCTTGCTAAAAACCTTAAGATCCTCTTGTATCCCTATTCTCAATGCTACCCTATCAGTGCTAGTTAAATCTTTTTATTTATCACCATCATTTTACTCTCAACGTTTCATTTATTTCCAATTCCTCTCCATCTTCCCAGGTAAAGACTCTCATCATCTGTCATAACCTCCTAATTCCCTGTTACCAGCCTCCACTCATCTTCTAATTGCTGTAGGAATGATTTTCCCAGAATAAAATTCTGATCATGCATTCAAAGTTATTCTCCAATGATTTCCAATTGCCTATAGTACCAATCTGAATCTCCTTAGAAATAAGGAACAATGCCCTTTGTGACCCAGCCTTTCAGACTCTCATTTTCCTGGACTCCCCTCCCATCTTCCCCATTTCCCCCGTTCCCTTACTTTTCTGGAGCTGTACAATGCACTTTTCTACCTCATATTTGCCTAAAATACATCCACTTCCCTGAAAATTCCCACTCTATCCAATTCCCCGAAAATTCCCACACTCTTACTCCCTGTGAAATATAACTGTGAATACATAGTGGCACTGTCTTTTTTTCAATCAGGGAAAATACATTTTTCTTGTTAAGGATTTTAGATGCCGGATGCATCCTGAAACAGCTCTATTTGATAAATTGTTACTTTGTTCATATTCCTACTATCATATTTATTGCATTGCACATGACTGCTTATTTCCTTTCAGGAGGAAGAGTTACTTAAAGTCGCAAATCTGTCTAAATCACCTTTGGGTTATATCGCATATGAATTTCTTGGTATGTGGTAAATGTTCAATAAAAGTTTGTTGAATAAATGTAAGATGAAATCTATGTTTGAGAACTATGATATTTTTGTTCATAAGAAAGCCAGTCTTTGAAATTCACACCCCCTTTGCCTCTCTCACACCAACTATCCCTCCGCCTTTCCTAGAACATGGCACCTAGAAGCATGTTTTACCAACACCAAGCTTTAACTCCAACCATTGCTACCTCGCTATTACCCTCAAGCTTCCAAAATAGTCTCCCATTTTCCTTTATATTGCCCTGGGATTTCCTTCACTGTAAAGACATAAACTGCCCATTGATGAAGTATTTTTTCATTTGACATAGGTATTTAAATTTTCTATCTAAACCAAGAAAAAATAGAATCTTTTTTTCCACGATGATATTGATCTATAGAATAAAAAGTGGACAGATTAGGCACTATTCTACAAAAAAAACCTCCATTGTAGCATCACCCAAGTTTAAGAAAAATGTTAGGACACTTAAAAAGAGCTATTTAGCAAGCTTTTAATTGCAATAAAATGATTAAACAAAACAGTAACCATTAAAATACATCCATGAAGTAATTAGATCTTGAGATAATTTTATTTTAATAGCTTTCACAGCTGGAGAGGCAGCCAAAATGGTTTCGGCTTTGACTTTGGCAATTTTACTTATTTCAAGTATCAGGAGTCATATCAATTGATCAATAGCCTAATAGTTTTAGATATCTTGAATTGTTCTATGTATAATCCAATTAGCCTGTCTATAAAGGAACCTTTTTCACTGACTGGCTATAATACATATAGAGATAATTATTACCACGCAATTTATTCAATTTGAGGTATTAAGTGCATTCTACATTTTTTTTAACAGAAGCATCACACTGAATTCTGTTGTCTTAAAATAAGACCATCACCCTATTTTGCCAGATAATTTTGTTTTCAACTCAGGGAGACCTTCCTTCAAATGAGGAACATTATTACCAGTCACCATGATCACTCGCTTTACCTCTTCTACCTGAGTGAGGGATTTGTGAGACACTCTGTAATCCAGTGTATCGGGAAGTCATCTGCAAATTCATTTCCTTTCTTATGAGATAATATCTACTCAATCTGGTTAAGGTCAGGGGTTCAATTCTTTCATTTCTCTTTTTGGTCATTTTAAACGATGCACACTGTGGTCTTCACTGTGTATTATAGTTTCACTAACACCAAGCCACTTTCCAATTTTTAGAAAAATTTCCCCTTTCACAAATAGAACTGAATTGCCTACAAATGTGAATACTTAATGATTAGATTGGAAAACTGTAGAAGATTTTAGTTTGAAGTCTTCATTTTCTCAGAAGCTTAGAGTACTTTGTACCTCACAAATTCTGAAATGTAGTCATTCAAGTTAATTAATGGCCATGGCTGGCTAGCTTCCAGGGTCTATGTACCATCCTGCCCTCCCAGTCCCTGCCCCCTGAGCTGACTGTGGTAAAGACAACCACAAGATGTGATCCACCCCCAGGATCCACACCCTTCCACCACTCATAGTTAGAGCTATGATCAGCAAACTAAAATTACCATGAGGTAATTTTCTTCTTTTCGTTTTTCTTTCTTTTTCTTTTAAAAAACAATTCAACTTTTGTTTTAGATAAAAGAGTATATGTACAGGCTTGTTATAATGAGTGATGCTGAGGTTTGGAGTCCAGATCCCATCACCCAAGTAATGAGTATAGTAAACAATAGGTACTTTTTCAACCCATACCCACTCTCCCTGCCCAGTCTAGTAGCCCATGGTGTCTATTGTTCCCATGTTTATGTCCATTCAAATATGTGTGTGCATGAGAGAAATACACTTCTCTCCCTTTTTCTGCTTGCTGTACAGCTATATGTGTGTGCTCTGCTTTCTTAAATATAATTGGATTAAAAATGAGATTGGCTGATATATTATCTCTCTTATAATGCTATATTAAATTGTTGGAATGATACATAATAGTTATAAGTATAATAGTTTTTTTTTTTTGGTTTGTTTGTTTTCCTAAGATCCAGAGGAATTTCTTGTCAGTTCTCACTTTCTACACCTATAAAGCAGTAGAGTTCCTTCCAAGGACAGATCCTAAAATTTTTCTGTAAAAGTCATATTTGTCATGTCAATGTACTTTCTCTTTAACATATTATAGAATCAGCCTAATTGAATTCTGAATTAAGTTACATGCCAGGATTAAATTGTTTTACAAAACAACAACTTACAAATGAATTTGTAATTGGAGACCATCCAAAATAAAATATGAAGTAACTTAGGTTAAAAATCAATGGGAAATGTTTTAGTAAACCTTTCTGTGATCTATTCATTAAGTAACATAAATATTTCAGAGAGATTTATAAGTTAGACTTGTAACTGAAACAAACAGTTATATAGCATAAATCTGTTTTACGAAAGTTGAACAATGGTATTACCGTATTTTGCTATGAATAGTTTTTTTTTTACAAAAGGGTAATTTTTATTTATGTAAATAAATATAAATAATAAAATTAAAATATTGAGGAATAGCGAATACATTTTTCAAGAGCTGTGTCCCTACAACAGTAATCCACAACTACGCCCACATGTGGCACAAAACAAATTAATCTTTTCTTCTATTATTTACTTCAGACTTTATTTTTTAATTATTAGCTCCTGTCATACATAGGAGAATTTTCCAGGAAAAAATAAGACAGTTAGTGAATAATTTAGCCACAATGCACTCTATAGATAATCGATTTTATTTTTTTAAAAAAAGAACAATATATTTTGGTCCAAGCAGTTTAGAGAAGTATGGAATTAAAAACATTTGTCTGTTTTCTATCAAGTCTAAATGAATCACTTCATATAGCATGATTTCAAAGCCAAAGATTGTATTCCTTTCTTTTGTCCAAAAAAATTAGAAGTAGCTGCGTACATACTTATCAATTTAAAATTGTTAGTACAGCGTCTTTTTCCAAAGTCAAATGTCATATTGCAAATCATTCTAGGTTGTTAAAAAAAAAGAAAAAAAGACAAGCCATTAATTCTTCTGAAAACCTAACATACTTTCCTGTGCAAATAAGTCACATAATTCAGATGCCAACAATTCAGCAAAATTGAAGCATTTGGTGACTCTTCTTTTATAGCTATTTTGGAGAATCAACATAAAAGAAAAATATACAGATTTTTAAAATAAACTTGAATAATCCATTTGGTAGAACAAATTAATCTTGATGATAATGTCAAACAAGTGATAATGAAGAGGTGAAATCATGAAACCTTAAGGATCCACTGGAGAGAACACAGTGTACTTTTTAGATCTGCTCTCCTGTAGTTCTCACATGTTCTCCTGGAGACTCCAAACAATTACATCACAAAGATGGAGGCTAGAACAGTCAAGCCCCTATAGCCAACCCTGTCTCTCAAGGCTAACCTGGTAGGAAACCAAACTCAAAAGATCTTGCTGTCTTTTGTTTTGCCTTGTTTTTGTTTTGTTTTTGTTTAAAAAAAAAAAAAACTTATTAACACTGAGATTTCATTAAACAAAACACCACTTAAAATTCTAGTCAATATTTAATTTTCTTTTAAAAAACTGTGTTTGGCATAATTTTACCAGCATTTTGTCTTAAAATTAGTTTTATATTTGGCAATAAACCTTATGTCCTTGGTTAGGTTCCTTTCCCTTACTAGTCGAGAATAGTGATGGCCTCTTTCCATCACTGTGGTTGCTGATCAGATTTAATGTGTTAATTTTTGGAAAAGTATTTGCTCATGCTCTATTATTTTTCCTATTTCAGCTTTATTTGTGTGGCAGTGTTTTCAGTTATATACATACATATATGCGCGCGCACACACACACACACACACACACATCCATACACAGCCATAAATCACTTCTTATACCACCTCCATAATATCAACAAAAACCAGATAAAATTAAAATCCTGTTATTAAGTCAAAATCTCAATTTCTATCTTTCCAAATCAAATTTTTCTTAAAACAATTAAATACCAACAAAACTAAGCAGTTTGGGGTTTGATTTGTTTTTGGTTTATTTAGTTTATTTTGGTTTGCTTTCTCTCTGATAGGTATTTATAAGATGATAAAATGGCAACACAGTGGCCAACCAGAAGGTAGTTACTAGATATTTCACCAATTGGATACCATTCTCTGAATAATTAATAGTTGATTTCATATTGCAAATGTTTTCTACATATTTCTACAAATTGGTTATAAGAATTTACAAAGGGTGAAAATCAAACAGAATAGTTATTAATTTTTCAAAGGTCACCTTGAATACCAACTCCTTAATATCAATTGCTTTACAGGACTGATCAATAATTTTTGCACTAAGCTATGAGATTTGCAATTCTTATCATAATACCAAAATTACTAATGAACATGTTAAACTGAAATTTAATTATGCCACAATATATGTTTGTAGATTGTTTTCAGAAAAGGTTAAAAAATATTTTGAAATCATGGCCTCAGCTAAGGCTTGATTACATAGGGTATATGATAGTTATTTTTTTAATTGTCATTCCATTGTACATTGATTTCAGATTCATAATGTATTTTATTTATCCATCGATTCCCATCACTATCAATGGAAAATATAACCCCACATTCTCAGAAAACAGTGTTTAAGGATCACTATCTCAGTAAAATCCATTAGTAGACTATCAACTTGATCAATCTTTTGTAAAACTATCTTTTCTGATGCCCAAAGTTTCCTATTTTATACAGTTAAATTTAAAGGTATTTTGTTATAGCAAAAAGAACTCTCTTTACCTCCAACAATGTCTGTTAACAATTACTTGTAAGAAGAACGAATTTAACCCTCTTGTATCCTCTGTTTTAAAACATTCATATCATCTAGACTTCTATGTTGAATTAAAATCTAATTGTGGTGCAATTATGGAAGAGTTATAAAGGTTGTCTATTAAGACAAAGAAATTTTGATATTGGTGGACCTAAAAGATCCTTCTCCATCAACTTTTTAATACAAATTGTAAACATTTATAATTCTAATTTTACTGTGTTGCATTAGTATTTGAGTTTTATAAATATTCTGAAATTTTAAAATATAAAATTTAGAAATATCTCTTATCATATAATTCCTAAATATTATTTCAAAAAAGTATATTTAAAATGTAGGTAATCAAGAAGAAGGAAGAAAACTCTTCTTCATGAGAAATTGGTAACATGCATATATTTCTTACGATGCTCAAGAACTAATTGTTCTCAAATTACTGTTTTATAATGTTACATTAAGCATTGGTTTTCATTTCATAGAAATCTGACATTCTTCATAAAAGAATACTGATAACACAACAACTGACCCTAAAAGCAAATTTAAACATTTTGGGAATAATACAGTATGTATGAATTAATAAAGTCAGAGCCTTACAACTGTAAGCTCAAGGCAAGTAATAAACTATCAAAAATAGTTCCCTTTGGAAAGGTTTTAATACTTTCCATTTCAACAGTTTCATATCCAAGAAATATAACATGACTATGGTAAGCTACCATATGAGCTTATGTGCTGCATATATATTTATCAGGCACTTTCTTTTGAGCCTTAGTAGAGGCTGAAGCTGTCTAGAGATATATTACTTAGATATTCTGAATCTAAGTAAAGATAAAGGTAAAATGTCCTTTAATAAGAGAATCACTTTCTGTACACTTGCATTTGTCTGGACTAGGTATAACAATGAAATTATATGACTGCTTTGGCAGTTTCCAAACATTAAACATTACTGTTTGTCCCTGTTGTTTTTTAGAAGGCAAACACAAAATCATTGCAATCAAAAAGCAAAGTCTGCTCTATTTTGGTTATTCTTTTTTCAGTGTTAAATTTATCAACATAGATTTTAAAGTGTAAATTGTGCTCCTCGTCGTCAGAAAAAAATATCTATATGCTGCTTAGGTAACAAAGGAGTATCCATTTAAAAATTATGTCACACTAAACATAATAAAAAACATTTTAAAATTTATTGGTGTAAGGAATTCCATACAAAAAGCTACAAATGAACAGAAGTCTGTTTCTCCAAAAGTGTGAAAACACAAGTGCCATTAACACTGAAGCGAGTATACACCCAGCCTTGAGAATTCAATGGGTCTGCCTTCTCAATAAATGCATTCTTTTTAATGTTATTCATATCCAGAAATTACCAATGTACCTTGATACAAGGACTCATTTGTTTTGCAATCTGGTGTGATGTGAAATTGTTCCAAGACCAGCTATCTTTTAATATTTGGTATGTATTTTTTAACAAAGTATTTGTGTTTATGTGAAAGGAACATAGCAAGACGTTGAATTCTTAGGAATGGTAAGAGTCCTGTGAGACAATACTTTATATAGATCAAAGCAAATGAACTTGTATTAAAATATAAAATAATGGCAGACAAAAAAATCTGTGAGCACATTTTATTTAAGAAACTTGTGGTTCATCATACACATTTGTTGTAATGCTTCTTTCTAGGCATAGAAAAAGAAAGTACATTTCTATTCAGAAATTGAATTTTAAAATAAGCAATGTGAATGAACACCTTTCTATTCTACATTATAAACTGCATATTTAATCACTTAATGTATAAATAATTTAAACTTGAATTGGACTTGAACTTTTCATTTCCTAGAAGAATTTTGAGATATATGCCTAAGAGAAGTTTGACCCTTGAGTTAATCCATTTCTCTAAAAATCCTTGTACCAGAACTTGGTTCAGCTCTAGAAAGAGTCACTGGAGTGTCACCACTTGAGTTTTAGTTCTATCTATAGATCTATATTTTCAATGTAGGTAGGCTCTTTAATTAGAGGCTCGCAATTAGCAAACTCTCTAATTGACAAGGACTCCTTAGTTTTCTAAAACTGAATAGTAATTTTCAGGCAGGCATTCAAGAAGGGATATTAAGCATATCTTTAAAAAAGTAAAAGTGGTGACAGAGAACAGCCAAAAATGTTTGTATTTACTTTCTGCTACCAAATTCCTATAAGACATTAGGAATTAGTTACTATTTATAACTTCCTTACCAACTTCCTTTGTTTATAGTCATCATACTGCTTCAAGATACAGTTAATTTGGTCAGAGAAACAATGTCCCAAAGTTTTTAAAATACATGACTGCAATTTGAGGTTTGCTCAAAGTGCAGATGAAAATTGGTTAAATTGTGGCCTAGCCAAAAATGACAAGTGGGAGGGTAAATGTTGACAACCTCCTTCAATTAGTTCCTTAACCCTTTTTGATTGGAGAAATGAGAAAGTAGAGCTGTGAACAAACATTTAGTGGGGTTGAGTGTGACAACTGGCTTGAGTCAATGGAGGTATTGGGATCTGGACATCTGTGGCTGGAATGAGTCACCAAAACTCATGTAAGACTTTTCAACATTTTTTTTAACAGGGCAGAACATCTAGATCCTTGGCCAATTTTTTTATGTTAGTTAAACTTCTTCTTTTTCCAAATCAAAAATCAGTATAAGTAGACCACAGTTATTGAGGTCAGAGATGCCCCACAAGGATCAAATTAAGAAGTCATTAAAGACTCTCAGGTCTACCAGTCACACTGGAAAGCTATGTAACTTTCCATTTCCTCATCTGTAAATTGGGCATAATACTAGTCCTGGGATGAGGAAATCAGTCAGTGTATACAGAGCTTTCAAAACAAAGCCTGGCACCTGGCACATAGCAGTTGCCATATAAATGGTTATTAACCTCATCATCAAATTATTTTTCTCAGAAGCCAAATTTAAGTAATATACAGAAATACATAATTATTACATAATCTACTTGGTCAATAGCAATACAACATTTTCAAAATTAGTCCTATTTTAAATAATTTTCTATTTCAAATACTTTTGGGCATCCAAAAGATGAGCAAATATCTAAAATGCCAAGTAATATTAATTTAATACATTTGAACAGTGTATTAAACAACATTATATGCCTTTCTGAAGCTTTGAATTACAGTTGTATAGTCATTTTACTTATCTTGGTACAATTTTTTTTCCTAGTGATTAAATAACATTTCTGTGAAAACACTTTCTCTAGCTTTTAAAAGTCAGAGAGGTTGGGAATAGAAAAAGTAAACAATGTCTGCTTGTCATTAGAGATGATTTAAATAAACACATTGACCTGATAGAAAAATACATATATATATATTTTTTTTTTTTTGAGACAGAGTCTCGCTCTGTAGCCCAGGCTGGAGTGCAATGGCGCAATCTTGGCTTACTTTAACCGCTGCCTCCTGGGTTCAAGTGATTCTTCTGCCTCAGCCTCCTGAGTAGCTGGAACTACAGGCATGTGCCACCATGCCCAACTAATTTTTGTATTTTCAGCAGAGACGGGGTTTCACCATATTGGTCAGACTGGTCTTGAATTCCTGACCTTATGATCCACCTGCCTCGGCCTCCCAAAGTGCTGGGATTACAGGCGTGAGCCACTGTGCCAGGCCCTAGAAATATATATACATATTTTTTTTAATTGTGAACACAAGTGTCAGTAAAATTTACAACTTGCTTTAAGACAGCTTAGAGTTGAGACTTCCTTGAAATCTAGCTTTGATGTTTGCTGAAACTGTCACTTATCCTTAAGTAGCCTTCAGGAGTTTGCTTAAGGTTATAACTCTAGGAAAACTTACTCTACAACATATGATGAAGAATTGTTGGGGTAAAGGCGGAAGAGCTCATATACCTCGTGAGGGATACTGAATAAGAGCTGTTCCCAGTCATTCTCCAAAATTCCCTGAAAGTCTCCACGAAGAGATGCTTTAAATATTCTCTTGGGTGGGGCCATTTTTAATTTTCTCGTGCTCTCTTTTATATGATATGCGAATTAATTACAGTCATTTCCAGCTCTGACTCAAATGAGTTTCAAAATTGAAACAGAACATGGTGTAGGAAAGGGGCTGGTAAAGGAATTCATACTTGAAAACATTTTCCAGACTGTTCTCTTCAGAAGGGAAATGGTGGGAGTGACAGGAGGTATGAGGTATATGTTTATGTCTTTAGAAGAATTTTCATGGCCTGTCCTTTTTTACTCTTTTTCCTTCACAAATAATTTTTTAAAACACTAGGAAATTTTATCTACTTTCCACTAAGGTCTAGATGACTTATAGTTTTATTGCTATCTGAAAGAGTGAGGAAATATTTGTGGGTTTTATTTTATACTTTTTCAAGTATTTTGAGTGCTTTTTAAATTTTTTAATCTTTCCCTTCTATTCATGCTATTTAATTAAAAGCCACCAGTGATCAATAAATCACAAAGTCCCTTTAAATTTTAAATGTGCAAAGTTGCTTGTGTTCCCTATCTTACACAAACTCATGCTACTGCTTAAGCAAACCCCTTTGTAAACAGATATTCAAAAACTATACTTGAAATATCATCTGGCTGAGGACACTGGCAGGATCCAATTGTTATTGTCACAGTAGCACTCTATCCTGGTTACCATTATTAGTGTATAGATATTTTACATAAATTTGAACATACGTATCCTTCATGCCCCAGTGTTCAAAATATCCCCAATGAAATTTCAGCTTGAGAAAAGTAACTGAATTATTTATTGTTTATAGAGTGTCAATAAACCATTAAAACTTCTACTCTTTTGCCTAGAAAGCTTTTTATTTTTTTATTTTCATGGATACATAGTAGGCATATATATTTATGGGTTACATAAGATATTTTGATACAGGCATGCAATATGTAATCATCATATCAGGGTAAATGGAATATTCATCCTCTCAAGCATTTATCCATTGTGTTACAGACAAGCCACTTATGCTCTTCAAGTTGTTTTAAAATGTATAATTATATTATTTTTGACTAATGTGATCTTGTTGTGCTAGTAAATACTAGGTCTTATTCATTCTTTCTATTTTTTTATAGCCACTAACCATCTGCTCCCCACCCTTCTCAGCCTCTGACGACCATCCTTCTATTCTCTATCTCCATGAGTTCAATTATTTTTTCTTTTAGAGCTCACAGATAAGTGAGAACATGTGAAGTTTGTCTTTCTGTGCCTGGCTTATTTCACTTGACATAATGAGCTCCAGTTCTATGTATGTTGTTGCCAATGACAGAATCTTTCCTTTTCGTGGCTGAATAGTGCTCCATTGTACAAATGTACCACATTTTCTTAATACGTTCATTTGTTGATGGACACTTAAGTTGCTTCCAAATCTTGGAATAGTTCACAATAGTGAACAGAGCTGCAACAAACATGGGAGTGGTTCTCTTTAATATACTGATTCTCTTTAATATATTAATTTCCTTTCTTTTGGGTATATACCCAGCGGTGAGATTACTGGATCATATGGTAGCTCTGTTTTTAGTTTTTTGAGGAACTTCCAAGCTGTTGTCCATAGTGGTTGTACTAATTTACATTCCCATCAACAATGTACAAGGATTCCCTTTACTCCATATCCTTGCCAGTATTTGTTATTGCCTGACTCTTGAATATAAGCCATTTTAACTATGGGAAGATGCTATCTTCCTGTAGTTTTGATTTCCATTTCTCTGATGATTACGATGTTGAGCACCTTTTCATGTAACTGTATGACAATTGTGTGTCTTCTTTTGAGGAATGTCTATTCAAATCTTTTAGCAACATGTATTTATTTAGACAAAGTCTCACTTGGTCACCGAGGCTGGAGTGCAGTAGAACCATCATGGCACACTGCAACCTCTGCCTCCCTGATTCAAGCAATTCTCCTGCCTCAGCCTCTTGAGTAGTTGGAACTACGGGCATGCACCACCACACACGGTTCATTTTTGTATTTTTAGTAGAGACAGGGTTTCACCATGTTGGCTAGGCTGGTCTCACGACCTCAAGTGATCTCTCTGCCTCAGCCTCCCAAAGTGCTAAGATTACAGGTATGAGCCACAGTGCCTGGCATCTTTTAGCAATTTTTAATTGGAGTATTAGATTTTTTCATATAGAGTTGTTTGATCTTCTTATATATTTTAGTTATTAATCTCTTATCAAATGAGTAGTCTGCAGATATGTTCTCTTTTTCTGTGGGTTTTCTCTTCACTTTGGTAATTGATTCATTTGCTGTGCAGAAGCTTTCTAACCTGAATAGGTTAAAAATGTGATGTGATCCCATTTGTCCATTTTTGCTTTGGTTGGGGAAATTCTTGTCCAGTCCAAAGTCCTGGAGATTTTCCCC
>NW_012101887.1:2205629-2209292 GCF_000951045.1 Mandrillus leucophaeus | reverse complement strand
TAAATGGAATATTCATCCTCTCAAGCATTTATCCATTGTGTTACAGACAAGCCACTTATGCTCTTCAAGTTGTTTTAAAATGTATAATTATATTATTTTTGACTAATGTGATCTTGTTGTGCTAGTAAATACTAGGTCTTATTCATTCTTTCTATTTTTTTATAGCCACTAACCATCTGCTCCCCACCCTTCTCAGCCTCTGACGACCATCCTTCTATTCTCTATCTCCATGAGTTCAATTATTTTTTCTTTTAGAGCTCACAGATAAGTGAGAACATGTGAAGTTTGTCTTTCTGTGCCTGGCTTATTTCACTTGACATAATGAGCTCCAGTTCTATGTATGTTGTTGCCAATGACAGAATCTTTCCTTTTCGTGGCTGAATAGTGCTCCATTGTACAAATGTACCACATTTTCTTAATACGTTCATTTGTTGATGGACACTTAAGTTGCTTCCAAATCTTGGAATAGTTCACAATAGTGAACAGAGCTGCAACAAACATGGGAGTGGTTCTCTTTAATATACTGATTCTCTTTAATATATTAATTTCCTTTCTTTTGGGTATATACCCAGCGGTGAGATTACTGGATCATATGGTAGCTCTGTTTTTAGTTTTTTGAGGAACTTCCAAGCTGTTGTCCATAGTGGTTGTACTAATTTACATTCCCATCAACAATGTACAAGGATTCCCTTTACTCCATATCCTTGCCAGTATTTGTTATTGCCTGACTCTTGAATATAAGCCATTTTAACTATGGGAAGATGCTATCTTCCTGTAGTTTTGATTTCCATTTCTCTGATGATTACGATGTTGAGCACCTTTTCATGTAACTGTATGACAATTGTGTGTCTTCTTTTGAGGAATGTCTATTCAAATCTTTTAGCAACATGTATTTATTTAGACAAAGTCTCACTTGGTCACCGAGGCTGGAGTGCAGTAGAACCATCATGGCACACTGCAACCTCTGCCTCCCTGATTCAAGCAATTCTCCTGCCTCAGCCTCTTGAGTAGTTGGAACTACGGGCATGCACCACCACACACGGTTCATTTTTGTATTTTTAGTAGAGACAGGGTTTCACCATGTTGGCTAGGCTGGTCTCACGACCTCAAGTGATCTCTCTGCCTCAGCCTCCCAAAGTGCTAAGATTACAGGTATGAGCCACAGTGCCTGGCATCTTTTAGCAATTTTTAATTGGAGTATTAGATTTTTTCATATAGAGTTGTTTGATCTTCTTATATATTTTAGTTATTAATCTCTTATCAAATGAGTAGTCTGCAGATATGTTCTCTTTTTCTGTGGGTTTTCTCTTCACTTTGGTAATTGATTCATTTGCTGTGCAGAAGCTTTCTAACCTGAATAGGTTAAAAATGTGATGTGATCCCATTTGTCCATTTTTGCTTTGGTTGGGGAAATTCTTGTCCAGTCCAAAGTCCTGGAGATTTTCCCCAGTGTTTTCTGGTAGTATTTTCATAGTTTAAGGTCTTAAGATTTGTCTTTAATCCACTTTGATTGATTTTTGTATATGGTGAGAAGTAGAAGTCTACTTTCATTCTCCTTCATATGGATATCCAGCTTTCCCAGAACCATTTTTTGAAGAGACTATCATTTCCCCAATGTATATTCTTGGCACCTTTGTCAAAAATGAGTTTGTTGTAGATGTATGGATTTGTGTCTAGGTTCTCTGTACCATTCCACTTATCTATGTGTCTTTATACCACTACCACACCTTTTTGGTTACTGTAGCCCTGTTTTATAATTTAAAATCAGGTAATATGATTCCTCCAATTTTGTTCTCTTTCTTACTATTGCTATGGCTATTCTGGTCTTTTGTGGTCCCACATAAATTTTAAGATTTTCTATTTCTGTGAAGAATGACATGGACATTTTGATAGGGATTGCATTAAATCTGTAGATTGCTTTGGATAGTATGAACATTTTAACAATATTGATTCTTTCAATCCACAAACACGGAATATCTTTCCATTTTTTGTGTGTCTTCTTCAATTTCTTGAACTGATGTTTTATGATTTCTGTTATAGAGCTTTTTGCTTCTTTGTTTAAGGTAATTCCTAGGTATTTTATTTGTAACTATTATAAGTGGGATTACTTTCTTGATTTCTATTTCAGATTGTTCACTGTCGGCAATATAGAGATGTTACTGATTTTTCTATGTTGATCTTTATATACTGCAACTTTACTGAATTTATTTATCAGCCCTAATAGTTCTTTCAGTGGAGACTTTTGGTTTTTTCAAGTAAGATCACATCATCTGCAAACAATTTCATTTTTTCCTTCCCAATTTGGATGCCCTTTATTTCTTTCTCTTGTCTGACTGCTCCAGCTGGGACTTCCCTATAGTACTTTCCTTTCCTCTGCAATTATATATAACTTTTTAAGCATTACTAATTATGGTGAAGGATATTAAGCAATCTGATGACCTGAAAGTATTAATAAGTTTTCCTCGGTGTCTAACTAAAAATTGGAGAGAAGATGATTATTCTGGGAACAATATGGGTTTGCAAGCAGGGTTTCCAAGATGAAATTTAAGACAGTGTATCACATCAGCATTTCAAAATTTCAGAAATGTCTAAAAGTGTTTGAAAGTGTACATCATGAAAGTAGCAGAAACCAACAATTCTCAATATGGAGCTTTTTCTCAGAGTGATCAACCAGCTACATGGTAGCAGGTTAAATGCATTGGGCCACTTCCATCATAGAATAGGCAGCATTTTGTCTTACGGAATAGACCCTGGATATAGATTTGAATTCCCTAAATGCAATGCTTCTGCTAAAACTGCTACCTGTGGACTAGAATGTCTTAGAACCACAATGATATTACATACAGCATTACCTCTAATCAAGGAACTCACTTCACAGCAATGAAGTGAAGCAATGAGCTCATGCTCATGGAATTCAGTCACTCACCATCTTCCCCACTGTCCTGAAGAAGTTGGCTTGATAAAACAGTGGAATGACCTTTTGAAATATCAGCTGCAGCTCCAGGGGGCTGTATGTGGTCTGAATCAGCATCCAATATATGATGCTATTTCTTGCATAGCCAGAGTCTGTGGGTCCAAGGATCCAGAGATGGAAATAAAAGTAGGACCACTCGC
Source organism: Mandrillus leucophaeus (assembly GCF_000951045.1). Lineage (NCBI taxonomy): Eukaryota > Metazoa > Chordata > Mammalia > Primates > Cercopithecidae > Mandrillus > Mandrillus leucophaeus. Next base: position 2,206,178 of record NW_012101887.1, on the reverse strand, counting down.
TGTTGATACATTATGACTTGTGTGTGTGTGTGTGTGTGTGTGTGTGTGCGCACGTGATCTATGAGTATTTTTAAATTCCTGTCCCTGCAATCTTAGACTCTGCTGACCAAGAGGTCTTAGCTCTACATCCTAGTGATTTACTAGCAGAAAGTTTTCCTCCTGTCCCTGCAACCTTAGGCTCTGCTGGCCTAGAAAGTTTGGTTCCAAAAGCAGGAATGCTTCCACCAAGAGAGAAATGATGATTCAATTGAACTGGATTGCCACCTATCCGCTTTAAATTCTTCACACCTTAAGCAAAGGAGGGAGTTATTGCGCTATCTGTGGTGACTAATCCTGACTACCAAGGAGAAATTGAACTGTTATTTCACAGTGGAAGTAAGGAAAGGTATGTTTGGAATACAGGAAATCCCTTAGGCCATTTCTTAGTATTATTATTCCCTGTGGTTAAAGAAAATGGAAAACCACAACACAATTCAGGCAGTACTAGGCATGGCCTGGATCCTTCAGGAATGAAGATTTGGGTCACTCGACCAGGTTAAAAAGCCACAG
>NW_012101887.1:2198773-2205579 GCF_000951045.1 Mandrillus leucophaeus | reverse complement strand
CTTTTGGTTTTTTCAAGTAAGATCACATCATCTGCAAACAATTTCATTTTTTCCTTCCCAATTTGGATGCCCTTTATTTCTTTCTCTTGTCTGACTGCTCCAGCTGGGACTTCCCTATAGTACTTTCCTTTCCTCTGCAATTATATATAACTTTTTAAGCATTACTAATTATGGTGAAGGATATTAAGCAATCTGATGACCTGAAAGTATTAATAAGTTTTCCTCGGTGTCTAACTAAAAATTGGAGAGAAGATGATTATTCTGGGAACAATATGGGTTTGCAAGCAGGGTTTCCAAGATGAAATTTAAGACAGTGTATCACATCAGCATTTCAAAATTTCAGAAATGTCTAAAAGTGTTTGAAAGTGTACATCATGAAAGTAGCAGAAACCAACAATTCTCAATATGGAGCTTTTTCTCAGAGTGATCAACCAGCTACATGGTAGCAGGTTAAATGCATTGGGCCACTTCCATCATAGAATAGGCAGCATTTTGTCTTACGGAATAGACCCTGGATATAGATTTGAATTCCCTAAATGCAATGCTTCTGCTAAAACTGCTACCTGTGGACTAGAATGTCTTAGAACCACAATGATATTACATACAGCATTACCTCTAATCAAGGAACTCACTTCACAGCAATGAAGTGAAGCAATGAGCTCATGCTCATGGAATTCAGTCACTCACCATCTTCCCCACTGTCCTGAAGAAGTTGGCTTGATAAAACAGTGGAATGACCTTTTGAAATATCAGCTGCAGCTCCAGGGGGCTGTATGTGGTCTGAATCAGCATCCAATATATGATGCTATTTCTTGCATAGCCAGAGTCTGTGGGTCCAAGGATCCAGAGATGGAAATAAAAGTAGGACCACTCGCTGTTGATACATTATGACTTGTGTGTGTGTGTGTGTGTGTGTGTGTGTGCGCACGTGATCTATGAGTATTTTTAAATTCCTGTCCCTGCAATCTTAGACTCTGCTGACCAAGAGGTCTTAGCTCTACATCCTAGTGATTTACTAGCAGAAAGTTTTCCTCCTGTCCCTGCAACCTTAGGCTCTGCTGGCCTAGAAAGTTTGGTTCCAAAAGGAGGAATGCTTCCACCAAGAGAGAAATGATGATTCAATTGAACTGGATTGCCACCTATCCGCTTTAAATTCTTCACACCTTAAGCAAAGGAGGGAGTTATTGCGCTATCTGTGGTGACTAATCCTGACTACCAAGGAGAAATTGAACTGTTATTTCACAGTGGAAGTAAGGAAAGGTATGTTTGGAATACAGGAAATCCCTTAGGCCATTTCTTAGTATTATTATTCCCTGTGGTTAAAGAAAATGGAAAACCACAACACAATTCAGGCAGTACTAGGCATGGCCTGGATCCTTCAGGAATGAAGATTTGGGTCACTCGACCAGGTTAAAAAGCCACAGCCAGCTGAGATGCTTGCTGAAGGTAAAGGGAATACAGAATGGAAGAAGGTAGTTATAAATACCAGCTATGACCACATGACCTGTTACAGGAAAGAGATATGTAACTGTCATTAGTATTTCCTCCTCATTTTGTTATAAATATGTGTGTGTGTGTGTGTGTGTGTGTGTGTATTAATACCATGTAACATAAAATGTATTGACTTTGTATCATGATATTTAAGTTACAGGATATTAAAGAGAAGAGCAAACAATAGTCAAGAACTTTGTATTCTCTTCTGGGGAAAAAAGTGCATTTTTGGTTGTGTGCTGGATAGTCGTATCATATCAGGCAGTTTCATTTGAATATTAATTACAGTTTAAGGAGATGTGTATGGGGACCAATTGACAGAAGTCAACTTCTGGTGATTAATTTTATGTATAAACATGACTGGCCCATGGAATACCAGATATTTGCCCAGCTATTATTCTAAGTATTTTTGTGAGGGTGTTTTCAGATGTGATTAACATTTAAATCAATGAACTTTGAGTAAAGCAGATTGCTCTCCATGATGTGAGCAGGCCTCACCCAAGCAGCTGGAGACCAGAATAGAACAAAAAGACCAGAATTCTCAGAATCTCCTGTAGACAGGAGACAATTCTCCAGCAAGCTGCCTTCAGACTGTATCTACATCACTGGTCCATTCTTGTTCTATAGCAAATGGCCTTTGGATTCAAACTGGAACATTGACTCTCCTGGGTCCCCATCCTGCCAGCTCACCCTACAGATTTTGGACTTCTCAGCCTCCATAATTATGTAAGCCAATTCCTTAAAGAAATATATATATAAAATTGATTCTGTTATTTGGAGAACTTTGACTAATAAAATGTATTAATGAACTTTTCATTATGACTAAGTTGGATGTGCCCTTGTTATTTCTCCTTCTAGCTTTTGTGTTTTTCTGTCTCTCTCTCTCTCTCCCCCTCTCTCCTTTCTCTCTTTCACATTTATCCTCCTATTTCCTAATTTCATCATATTCACCAAATAACTCATTCCTTGGAAAATTATCATCTTGGCAATCATTTCATCTCAACATGAAGTAAAACCTCAAATAATTCTCAAATATATATTTCTCGGCCGACTCCCTCTGAAGTTACAGATCCTCGTTTCCAAATGCTTCATAGTGATCTTCATCTGGTTATTTATCAGATTTCTCAATATGTTCAAAACTGAACTGTTTTTTCTCCAAAACTATACTGTTTTCTATTTTCCTTATTCTGTTAATAGCAAAACCTTCCACCCTGCATATTTTGGTTACTCTAGCTCAAAATCACTTTCACCCTCCCTTTTTCTACACAACTTGTTGCTGAATCCTGGCAACCAGTTGCACTGGTTGTTGCCTTTTCCTTTGCAACATCTCTAGTATCTATTCTCCCCTTTCCATCATTCCTCTTCCTCTGCCATTTATGTCCTGGTTCAATCCCAGGTTAGTTCCCCCTGGCTTTCTTCAACAGTTTCTAACAGGTTTACCTTATTCTAGACTCTTTCCTTCTGTCCATTTCCCCTATGATGCTGAAATTATTTTCCTGAAGAAGCCATACAAAAATCTTAAGAGAAAGAGAAACGAGTGAATGGAAAATATGTCCTCATCCAAATAAGTAAACCCAAGTGTGGTCTCTATTGGAAGGATGGACCATCATAAATGTAACCCAAGTTGTGAGGTAGTTGTGCTGTTGATGGCATCCAAGAACAATAAGCCACATACAAACGGTACCAGGGTATAACTTCAAAGGAACAAGGCAGAGTCAAGAAAAATTTCACATTCGGTTTGAAAGAGAAAGATGGGAAATCACGAAGGCTTCAGAAGATACAGCCGATCAAAAAGTCAAGGATGAGCAGCCGACCTTAGGTACATGGCTATTACAACTAATTCTCTCTCCAGCCTCCTGGAAACATCTGGCATTGCCAGGGCTGCTCCTGTCTACTGATATTGGGAGAGTCAGTGACCAAGGATGATTTGGTGTATATTTTTAATCCTGCCTCTTGACTTTATGATTCTTAAAAGCAAAGGTGCTAATTTTCATTGTAATACTTTGCTTCATACTTGGTTGTATACAACTTAATGTTGGTAAACACAAAAGAAAGCAAAACAAAAAATCTTTAGCCTAACATTCAGATCCATTCATGATCTAATTCTGGCTTACCACTTCAAACTTAGTTCTCATCAGAGATTCTTGGCTCAAGCAAACTGAGCTGATGGTCTAAGTACATAGTTCATATTTCCAGGAACTATTCCAGTAGTCTTCCTCATGACCAGAGTTCTTTTTCTCTATATGTAGGAATTGTATTCAGTCTCCATGGAGTATCTTAAACACCATTTCCTCCAAGAAATCCCACACTTCAAACATGCCCTCTACTCACTCTCTCTTTTCTAAATCCACAGTTAAAAAAATGAATTATTTCTGAAGGCATTCATAATTTTCCCTTCATATTATTGTTGCTTTTATACATTATACCTTCCTATTTTCTGTAAGTTCTCTGACAAGAATTCCTATCTGAGTCATCTTGGTCTGCCTCCCCTGCAATAGCAGTAGTCCTGTACACAGTGAACACAATATATGTTTGCTAAACTTAAAAATAAATTTGTTACACTTCTTAAGTTTTAAAAATCTATACTTTATGTCACCATTTCTTGACCTGGTACATCAGCAGTAGAAGAAATCTTAACAAAATAATTCTTCCCCTCCCTTTTCAATTGCATAAAGCCTAGTCCTAGATTCTTGCAAACTTCATCAAATATGGTCATTGAATATCTGGGAAACACTAAGAAAGGCAGATACATACTCTGATGAGAACAATGCTAATAATGATAAGAGTTATACAGCACTGTGATGTGTTAGACATTGGTCATTGCATACACTAACTTAAATCTCACATCACTCTTATGATGCTAGTATAGATGAAGAGACTGATGTACAAAGAGTTTAACAAATTTGCCTAAATTCAAGCAACGTGTAAGTGGTAGAGAAAAGACTCAAATCCAGGCAGTCAGGAATCAGAATTCATGCTCTTAAGTCCACTCTACAAAATACAACTCCTATTATATTCAACCTACTATTCAGAAAAATGTCCATGTTGAAGGGATGGTCCTTGGTTTGAAGAATATCTCATCTTCCAGCTCCCTTCAATGAGTGACCCTTGAACCCCTTCTCAAGGGTGAATGGAAGGCACTCTAGAGCAAAGGGCACATGAGGGATCAGGGACTCCAATGAGTATTCGAAAATGACATTGGGGCAATGAAAATTTGAGTAATACAGCTCCAATGTCATTATATAAGGATTTCAGTACAGGGAGGTATAGAAAATGACGTGTTTCAAGAGTGTTGCCTTTGTAGTAGCCTCAGAACCAAACTTTCTAAAAAGTAAAGTGGAATATATGTGAATACTGGAATCACGAATACCCTTATTGCACACACCCTGCTGTGAGTTACTCTTTGAACAGAATTGCTGCTTAGACTTCAAACCACTGCTGTGACCTCAAGAGGTTAGCAGAAAAGAGAAATTCTTTGGTTTAGAAACCATAACATGGGTATAATGCCATTTAAAGGCCTAAGACTTAGAACTGAATATGGCTTTTTGGGAAAAGTCAGTCAATCCTCTTCTAAAAAGGAGGAAATCTCAATGAAGCCTAATGCTTTTAAATTCCAGATTAATATAGAAAGACCTAATAGGAATATAATGTGGTTTTACCCATAAAAGTAGATGTCATATTCTTAAACATCATTAGCTAAATCATGTTCTTTAATTGATCATGTTCATACTAGACATTTTTTTTTTTAATTTGCGACAATCTTTTCACTGTGAAATGGTAGATACCTGCTAGTGCTCTGGAGAAAGAAATAGTGAAATATAGGCTACATGAAGTGTTTTGGGACCATGAAGAGTATATAACATAGCAAATTAAAAAATAGTTCAGGAAGTGAGCAAGCCAGGCAGCCTCACTATAAAACAATGGATTTAAACTACATATCTGTAGATTTGATAGATGAGGAGCAGGGTTCTCTTAAGAAAGAGTCCCAGAACAGAGGGCAGAAGTGTTTATATAACCTTGTGATTGAACTAGAAAAACAAAAACAATAACAACAACAAAACCTCTAAGATCGTAAATCTGAAATCATATATGGGTAAATGAAAATTCCTAACTCCTCTCTCCCAGTCTATATTTTTAAAATGATTTCTGTCCCTTTCCCTCAAATTCAGCAATTTTTGTCCTTCAGCATATAACCAAAAAAGGATTTTCTATTTTTTTTTTCAGGAGGCAGGACATATGAATCTCTTTTACAACAGCTGCAAAAAATAAAAATAAAATACCTAGGAATATACTTAAACAAGAAGTGAAAAATCTCTATAAAGAGAACTACAAAACACTGCTGAAAGAAATCACAGATGACACAAGTAAATAGAAACACATCCCATACTCACGGATTAGAAGACTCAGTATTGTGAAAATGACCATACTATCAAAAGCAATCTACATGTTTAATTCAATTCCCATCAAAATACCAACAGCATGTTTCACAGAATTAGAAAAAAAAAACCCCAAATTCGTATGAGGCCAAAAAAGAACCCAAATAGCCAAAGCCAATCCTAAGTAAAAAGAACAAATCTGGAGGCATCACACTACTGGACTTCAAATTATGCTACCAGCCTATAGTTACCAAAACACCATGCTTCTGGTATAAACATAGGCACATAGGCCAATGGAACAGGAGAGAGAACCCAGAAATAAAGCCAAATATTTACAAGCAACTGATCTCTAACATGGCATATAAAAACAGAAATTGGGGAAAGGACACTGTTTTGTAGATGCTGCTGGGAAAAATGAATAGTCACATGTAGAAGAATGAAACTGGGTCCCAATCTCTCACCTTATACAAAAATCAACCCAAGATAGGGCAAACGCTTAAATCTAAGACAGAAAAACATAAAAATTCTAGAAGACAACTTAGAAAATCTCTTCTAGACATTGGCCTAGGCAAAGAACTCATGACTAAAACCCCAAAGGCAAATGCAACAAAAACAAAAATAAATAAATGGGATCTAATTAGATGAAAAAACTTCTGCACAGAAAAGGAAATGCTCAACAGACAACCCACAGAATGGCAGAAAAATGTTTGCGAACTGTACATCCAACACAGGGCTAATATCCAGAATCTACAAGGAACTCAAGCAAATCAGCAAGAAAAGAACAAATAATCCAATCAAAAAGTGGGAAAAGGACATGAGTAGACATTTCTCAAAGGAAGATATGTAAATGGACAAAAAACTTATGAAAAAAATACTCAACAGCCTACTAATCCTCAAGGAAATGCTAATTAAAACCACAATGAGATATTACCTAACTCC
>NW_012101887.1:2195081-2197808 GCF_000951045.1 Mandrillus leucophaeus | reverse complement strand
GGAAGGAAGGAAGGAAGGAAGGAAGGAAGGGAGGGAGGAGGGAGGGACAGGGTGGGAGGGAAAAAGGAATATATAGTTTTAGGTTGTGTCATTTCTTATAAAATATATTAGGTTACATCATCTCCTTCTCCTTTCAAAGAAACCTATCAAAATAACACCTTGCTAGTTTTCTCTGGGGTTGTCATTCTAATCATGTTCATATATACTAGTAAAACATTTTGTTACTAGAGTATTAATATTTGGTATATGACTGAATCTCTAGCACTCATAATAAACATTTGCTCTATATAATAGATGCTCTTAGATTTCCTTTAATAGATTTATTAATAAAAGAATAACTACTGGTGGAGGCATCTGTGATGCCTCCAGATTTGTTCTTTTTATTTAGGATTGCTTTGGCTATTCGGGTTCTTTTTTGGCTTCATACGAATTTTTTTCCCTACAATACTAGAATCATCAGTAGATCAAGCAGATAAATGTGCATCAGAGATAAATACACATCATCAGTAGATACAGCAAGTAATTGGGCAAATGTTTTCTATGTAAGCAATGTTTCCCTTTTTTTAATCTCTTCCAATCACTTTTGAAGAAAAATACTACAAAAATACTTACATGATGTTCATTGCCTCAAGTAAGTGATTTTATCATTCTAAACTGTTTAAAATAATCAGCCTCATAAAACTTTAATGACCATCACTTTCTCACACTGTATTTATAGTGAAACCTCCTTATTCATTTATCAAGAGACAAATACTCAAATACTTGCATTATCAAATTATTACATGACATGTCTTTCTCTGTTCCAAGTTCCAGATGTGTCCAAGTAAACTGTAGTCTCATAATACAAGCTCAGTGCTCTATAGACTCTTCCATACAAATTTCATGGATTGTATCAGACTCCGAATATTGAGAGCACTTAAATATCATTGAAATATGTTTATCTAATTTAATTAACTTTTCCTACCATATTGAGTATATCAACAATAGTTTTACCACTATCCCTTAGGCTGAATGATTATAGTATAATTTATGGAGATGAAGCCAAGAGCATATAACTAGTAAATCATCTATAATAAGCAAAGTGGAAAAGCATATTCCCTCTGCACAGGTGGATGATAATATTTGTGCCAAATAATATAGCACTTCTCCCCCTCCTTGGTATTTTAAACATGCATTTTGTTGTCAGGCTCCCTGCCAAAGGCTGCATGGGTCGCAGTGGAGTCTCCCTAATAATTCAAAAGGTGAGTTAATTAGAGGTTGCAGTTTGGAATGTTATCAAGCTGCTGCTTAGACATCTTTCTGCTTTCCATACAGGTGTGAAATATTGACAGCAAATTTTAGAAGTGTGATGACATTTTTACCTTTCACGTACTTGATTAGATTTTGATATGACTCATACTTTAATGGGAATAGAAACTATACCCCTGTTCAAGTAGCTATTTACCATAAGAAGGCACTGGGGAAGCTCAAAAGAAATGTAGTATTTAACGTATTAACAAAAAACTCTTGGGAATTCCTACCTTCTCCCAATAGAGCACAGAGGTTGATTTCGATTTTTTTTGGTCAAAATTAACCATTTATACCACAGTACCTTTCATTAACATATTTTGAAATTATGATGACACTGAAAGCAGATTACAATGAAGCTTTGTTAGTTTATAGTAATACATTGATTATATAATTACATTTCCTGAATAATAGTCCACTATAGAGATAATGTCAGCGTTAGGGATGTTTTTGCCTTAATATCATATCAGGAGAAAGACTATAAAGAGGCCCAAATTTTGTCATGTATCTGGGAACATCTGGGTAAGAAATAAGTGAAAAAATTAGCTACAGCATAAAGGGAGACAGTTCTATAACATGTATTTTATCATTACACTCCTAGGAGTTCAAATTTTTTAATGCATTTATTGTGATTAAGAGCTTTAGATAACGATTATATCTAAATATTCTTTTTGAATTGCCCTATTTTTTTTTTCCTACAATACTAGGATCATCAGTAGATCAAACAGATAAATATGCATCAGAGATAAATACACATCATCAGTAGATACAGCAATTAATTGGGCAAATGTTTTCTATGTAAGCAATGTTTCCCTTTTTTAAATCTCTTCCAGTCAAAGTCAGACACAAGCTTTAATCTAATGTCCCATGCAGGTCTTCTATTTTCTGATTTCCCCCAAATAAAAGGCCATTTGCTAAACCTCCAAGTTTGACATAAAATCTTTACATATGACCTTTAAATATTTTTGCGTATTTTATTTACTTTTCCATGAGTGATGAAGATGATGATAATGGTTACGATGATAATGAAAATGATAGCAACAGAATTGAGGACAGGTTTGTTTTAAAAATTTAAAAATTAAATTTAAATTGATTAAAATTCACCCAATTATTGGTCTTTTTATGTATTTGTGGAAAGTATTTTAATTTTGTTCCAATGAAAGCAGAGCCTCAGACAAGGGTGTAAAAGCTTGTGGATTGGTTTGGAGGTCATCTCAGTAAGCAGGAATGAAGGAGTGGCGAGAGGCAGGGTAGGAAAAGTGCAAATGTATGAGCCTATTATTGACCTTACTTCTGTAAGGGCTCAAGTCTGCTCAGACCTCTAAGAAGCGTACAGAATGCCTTCCAACATTGTCCACCTGAAGAAGAGGAGTTGGCAGTTCTTACTTCTCATTGTTTAAAGTTTGTCCCCAGGGGCGATATATTTTCCTTTTTCTTTTT
>NW_012101887.1:2106579-2194874 GCF_000951045.1 Mandrillus leucophaeus | reverse complement strand
TAGCCAGGATGGACTCGATTTCCTGACCTCATGATCCGCCCGACTTGGCCTCCCAAAGTGCTGGGATTACAGGCGTGAGCCACCGTGCCCAGCCATATTTTCTGTTATTAAATACCCCACACTTGTTAGCAGTGTTCATATCAGGCCATAGGTGAAATGCCAGCATAGCTGAAAAAGCCCAGAGGATATAAGCTGAAAGATACCAACCAAGTGCTTGAGATAGGAAACCACCATCCTGAGAGAAGTTATGCCTGGGCTTACAAGAAACCGACCATGAAATGCAATTGTGGTCACAAGCATATGTGGCCAAGGGGATGAAATGAGGACACCAAAGATATCCATTAAGAATTAAGTTATTTTTAAGACAAAAACTCATACAAGTTTTGTTGTGGTTAAATTTTTAAGTTCTCTCTCAACCAAATATTTTGCTTGAGTACAAATTAGTGACTGGCATTTCATCACATTTATTTTCCTTTGCCTGACAAAGCAACTAAGAGAAGACAGCCTTGACTGTATTAATGTAAGAAAGGAGAGGAAAGGATTTCCTAAGACTTCCTGTCTCTAAGCACAGACTGGTGGTTTATTATTGTACAAATTTTGTCTTCTTTGATAAGGTAGACCAATTCCCGATAACAGGAAGTAAAATGATCAAAATGAACACGGCAGAAAAAACTTATTGAAAACCAACATAATTCATAAATTGTGTTAGATGGAATTATTGATTGGAGGATATTTATTCCCTTACCTCTCCACACCTATGTTATACTGTACATTTGTAATCTCCAATAAATCAGGCCTCCAGATGTTCAATACTGCCTGTAATACAAACAAAAGCTTGATAAACATTTGTGCATTGGCATGTCTCCTCTCAGAACTCTCCCCCATGAAAGGCAGCTACCATACAGATATCATACCCTCAAGAAACTAGAGCTACATACTCAGTGAGAAACCCAAAAGGAAGAGAAGCCATCTTAGACTTTCTGGCACTGAGTTCTCATCTGAAAGTAGATGTTTGAGTGACCCCAGTTATATCATATGAAGCAAAAGAACTACCCCCCAAAAAATGAGAAATAATAAACACTGCTTTTTAAGCTATAGGTTTGGATTTTTTTTCTGCAGCAATGTATAACTGATACAGAAATTGGTGCCAGAAATGGGATTCTATATAACAAAAACTACAACACGTGGCATTAACCTTGGGAACAGCAAATGAGTAGAGGCCTGAAGGTGGCAAAGAGATTGTTTCGTAGAGGCTTGAAAACCAGTTAAGAAAGTGTGGATGAAGCTTGTAGAAAGAACAACCTTTTGTTAGTGGAAAGACAAATGAGATTGTTGCCTGTGATAACTCTGAAGATAGAAAATATGCTTAAGAAACGTATGGATATTTCCAGGTAGAATGCTGAATATGTCAATTGATTTCTTTAGCCCCTTCTGATAAGGTATTGTAAAAGATAGCTGAACTAAAGATAGAATTGGTCGATTTCCAAGCATAATTTAGAGAGGATATTTCCAATCCAGAACTCCGTGGGTGAAAAAATGAAAATCTTTCTTATTTTCAGCTTCTTTAGGCAGAAAAAAAAAAAAAATTAAGAAACTATTTCAGGGCAAAAAAAAAAATCCAGAGTGCCACCAAAAAAACATGACTTTGGGGTCAAGATCAAATTAAAGATGAAGATATAATATCCTCTGTTGAAACCTCAAGAGATTTAAGGTAATGATTTAAAGGCCTATATGGCATCTTAGAATTCTCAGGGTGTTGTTCCATAGCAGGCAGCCTCAAGTAGAGATAAGCTGGTCTTGAAGAGATGTATGAGTGTAGCTTCAACCTAATTTAGTAAATTATGGTTTGATGTATAGAAAACCCATAAGTTATTCAAAGGAGTTGAATCAGTTTTTGATAGAAATAGTTTAAAATTAAAAGATGTACCCGGGCCCCCAGCTTTCTGCAGACAGGAAACAGGTTGGAAATTTTTTTCAGCTGCAAATATATGCCATTCCTCATGGATAAGGAAAGATAAGTCAGAAAGCAAAGCCAGGAGCTGAGAGGGTGAAGCTAAGAGTCAAAAGTGTGCAGCCATGAGTAATGGGTAGGAGAACCATGACCAAGATGCATACTTGAATTTTAATCAAGGCAAAGTCCCAGAACACAGGAAACTGAAGACACTTACCCAATACGATTGGTAAAATGTATTGCCATGAAGAATACTATTATGTGCCTTCAATTCTGCCTCTTTTTAAATGAGAACCTCTACTGTGCTTATCCTGTCCCATTGTGCATCAAGCATGTGTGGAGCAAATAACCTACCTTTTTAGTTTTCAAACATTTGCTACCCAAGAAGTCATGCCTGAGGAACAGTATCTAAGAAGCTACACATAAGGCACCACATCTGAGACATCTCATTGTACCAACACATTGTACAAACAACAAATTTTGTGTCCTAGGTACCTCTCCTACCTAACTCTATTCCTGATCCTTCTTTAAAATCAAATGTGTAAAGCACACCTGTCCCAACTGACCTGTAGACACATTAGACAGAGGTAAATGTTTGTTGTTGTATGTTACCAAAATATTTGTTATATTTTCCTCAACAGGGTGAAAATATAAACCTTGATAATCAAACTGTGACATCCAGATCCATGATGTCTGCATCTTTATACTCCATACTCTTATGAATTAAATTGTCCCCCTCCATCAAAATTCATATGTGGAAGCCCTCACCTCTATGTGCCTATATTTGGAGATAGGGCATTTAAGGAGATAATTAAGGTTAAATGAAATCATAATAATGGGGCCCTAATCCAGTAGGACTGGTGTCCTTATAAGAAGAGAAAAAGACACTAGAGATTTCTAGTCTCTAATGGAAAAGAGGAAAAGGTCATGTAAGGACACAGTGAGAAAAGACAAGCCAAAAAGACAGACCTCATCTGCAAGCCGAAAAGACAGACCTCATCAGAAACCAAATTTTCTGATACCTTGATCTTGTACTTCCTAACTCCAGAACTGTGTGATAATAAATTCTGTCACTTAAGCCACCCAGTCTGTGGTATTTTGTGTGGCAGCCCTAGCCCACTAATACACATACCTAGCATAGTGCTGAATGCATTTTTAAAGTTTGCTGCATAAGTAAGAGCTTGCCATCTCTCCTCCTCTCAGCATGAAGTATATCTTATTTTTAAGCAAAATTTACAAAGCTCCAAAATCCAGCATCCAAAGAGAAAATACCTGCCCACTAGTCACATAATATAAATTGTATCCTTCAAAAGATTCATTTTGATTTTGGTTTTGAATTGTTGTCTTTCTCTGAATCAAACTTCTATGGATACAACCTGCGTTTACAGATCCTTTCTTTAAGGTGTACCACCTACCCCTTGGCTTTAGCATATTGGTCTTTGTGATTGATCTAGCAAATTCAAATGTGGCCATTTTGCCTTCAAGAATGTCCTAAGGTTTTAATCATTATAATACAAAGGAATATGATTTTTAAAATCATAGAGCCCATGTGGTGCAGGAAAAAATGGTTTAGATCAAGAACCATAGTTACAGTCCTGGCACTTGAATCACAGGGAAGGGAATAAAATTCCATGGTCATGATTTTCTCAGCTTTCAAAGTGAGATGTCAAACCAGTGATTCCTGAAGCCACTTCTCGTACTATGGATTTATGAATTTGTGACTCTAAGTCTTAGGACATATAGTTGCCTGATTATTTGACTTATATCACGTATTGTCATGTTATTTGTTAATGCTTTGGTCTAATCCTAAAATGTAGTTTATGGATTTTTTAGTGTAAATACCTGATGTTCGTTTAAAATACATGTACGAATTAAGTGTAATTTTTCTCAGAGTTTTTGAACATGAGAAAAATGTACATCAGTGCTACATAATTAAGTACCATTTATTTTTTTGCACTGTTTAGGCAAGCTAGAGATATTCAATTGCCATTGAAATATTTTTGTAAACCATGCAACCTTTTGCACAAAAGATAATTATGAAATAGCTAACATTCATTTGACCACAACCAATAAATAATTTATGAACTGGGTGTTTGAAATTATGCAAATATTCTAAATACTTTTTGTTGCCTGTACATCTGAGTAAGTATGATTCAGAAGAAAGTGTGCGATGGATTAATAGATTCAACATTGAAGAGATTTGCATTTCTACAGAGTTCTTTTCTTTGCTGGCTCCTACTATCTTTAGTATCATGGCTCAGAAAACAAGCTTGACAATACTGTCTCTAAATGTATTTGAATATCCTGGCATCCCTATTCATCAGCCTCTTTGATGCTTTAAATGTCTTTTGCTTTCTTTCCAGAACTCTTTATGAAGGCAGAGAGATATGCTTTTAGTAGAGTATCCAACTATTTTATAATACACACTAAATGGAGGGGAAAATAGGTGTCTTTAAATATTTTATATATCTGTGATAGCCCATAGCAGAGTTCTGATAGAGTAAGTTGCAGAATGGGCTCATTACTGTGAGCATACTGCATGCCAGGTGCTACATACATCACTGCAATGACTAGGAACTGTTGAGTTTATAAATTCCCTATCAAAATGGAAATCTTATTGACAACTACAAATTGATGGACAAACTCCATTAGCAATTATGTTCATATTGCCTTTAGAAATATAGGCTAACATTGCATGAATAAAATGAGTTTGATTTTGATTATAATCAAGTATAAAAAGCTCTTATCATTTTTAACAGTGTATCATCCAAAAATATTTCTTAGAGAGTACTGTGAAATTTAGGGATCATTCATTTTCATGTCTTTCAACACCCTGTGGTAGGAAGGGGGGGGCATTTCTGTTAATAAAGATATTCAGAAATCTTAAATCACTATTACTATCCTAAAAAAAGATTTAATATTTATATTGCTAATGTGCTGTTGTTTTATCTAACATTTTTTGGTTATCTAACAGCTCACTTTTCCCAGATATACCTTCATTTCTGACCAAATTTCATCACACAGGGTAATAGATGTATTGATAGATTGGTACCGTCCATTGTTCTATAAATCCAATGAGTATTTAAAGAATAAGAAGAGGGAACTATACAAAGAGCTATGGATTGGCAAAGATATTTGACTATTTTTTAATATTAAAAAGTCTTTTTCCTATAATGTCTAATTGCTTAAGAGCTGTCTAATATTTTACATATATCCACAAAAGAAAATTCACATCATGTGAGTTTATACCTTATTTACTATCGTGCTTATTTTCTCTGAAAGAAACAATTTCGCTTAATCCTACTTAGTCTTTCATCCTCACAGAAGTTCCTAAAGCAATCATTAAGTTTCACTGTTAATACAAATACAAGATTTTTTAAACATCTTATTACTATTTGCCCTGTTCATATCCTCAAATGTCTTCCCCTCTATTTACTCATTTACCTCTTTAAAAAAAAAAAAAAAAGTGTTTCCTTATGTGTTTTTCTGCCCTGAAAACCCAGACCCACAAACTCTGATGACTAGAACAAAGAGCTCACTCTTTTTGGCACTGTTGTATGAATAATACTTGCTTATTTTATTTTCATTTAAATGTGCTATGTCTTTTGTTCTATGGTTGCACAGCACAGAATCGCCCACCTACTCCACTCCCCTCAAAATGGAAGGTGGCACTGTTTTCTTAAGTTATCCATAAATAGTGAAGCAAAAGAACACATCAAAAGCTGTGCACCCTGGGGATTGCTTATTCTGTTCTACATAGAATTCAGCTGAGTTAACTTTAAAACATTCCTTTTCATTTAAGTGCTCCCTTAAACAGCGTAAAGGATAGAGCACCACATAAGCTGCTTACAATTTCGACTGCACATTTTATCAGGAAAGCTATCTATCCCAGATTTCTTCTCTTCAGAAAAATTTTAATGATCCAAGGTCACACCTTTTAAAAAGAATGAGGTCTAGTTTTACATAAGAAGGTCCAACTTGTAGGGTTTTATTTTCTTTTTATGCTCAGACCTCACAAACCGAGGACCGCAGTCTTCAAATAGCCTTCCTTGTTAAAATTGAACTCAGAAAAGAAGGTTATTCTACCTCAGAATTTTAAATAAAGCTTCTACAACAAAGTTTAGTGTTCCAAAGCTTTAAATAAATCTGAATTAAAGCAGCACTCCATCACTAAGGTGTTTAAATTGGGTTGCTAATCCCCTTACGCTTGAAACAGGGCCTGGCATTTTGGGGGAAAGCAGTGTAGACCTGGAATTGCTTCTCAAAGTGTGAGCCTCAGACCACCTGCATCACCATCCCCTGTAGTGCTTACTCAAAACAAATTCCTAGGCCCGTCCCACTCTGACTGAATCAGATTCTCTGTAGGCAGGCCCGGTACCTGCACCACTGACACATTCCTCAGGTGACTTTTGCATCAACCACAGTTTAAGAACCACTGCTGGGCATCCATCACTGTGGCGGAAGGAGTCCAGCTGGCATCATCTCTTAACCTCTTAAATTCTTCCATTTCAGGAGACTGGTGCTTTTAAGTTGAACCTTACCACCACTTTGAGGCCAGGATTATGCTAAGAAGATTAAGGTCCCTCCGAATATTCAGAACTTTTGTCTCCCTGCTGTCAGCAACCAAGGAAGCTGGCAAACGCTGGTCTCACACAGTAACATTTAGTGCCGGTCAACACACCGTATGGGCTAACATCTGAGCCCAGAAATAGGAAAGGCGAGTATAAATAGATTTGAATTGGGGTTGGACAAGGATTTGGCAGGCAAAAAATGACTGTGTGTTGATGGGGTGGGGAAGGATAGCTGCCAATTCAGGGATCCGTGGTGGAGGAGCTTCCTGACCCCTGTCCACCCCAGAAGCTAGAGGTTCCTGTATGGTCTCTGGACTTCTGAGCCTTTGGCTATAATTAGGGAGGTTACTGCTTTTCCTGGCTTCTTCCATATGCATGTTAGTTGTGTTTGGCATTAAGCAGCAGTGTTTGAAGAGTGTCTGGCCCCCACTAGCATTTAGTTGAGCCAGTCACTGGAAAAAATGACAATGGTATCTGGCATAGAATTCAGGTGCTAAAATACCTTTATTAAAATAGAGGAAATGGCACCTATTAGGAAGTGACCCCGAGCTACTAAGTTTTATTAGACTGAGAAGAGGTGTTTTCCCCCCCTTTGAAGCATATTGTAAATTCCCTTCTGTCTTTCATGGTATTTAACTACAGAAATGGGTGCATTCAGTAATTTCAGATTTTCAGTGCTATTTTTATTACAACTCATTTTGTATAGTATCAGGGAATACCGAGCTGTGACTTGGCATGTTTCAATAAAACTTTTTGTACATATTTAGCTAAAAAAGAAAATTTGATGGGGTAGGAGAGAGAGTCAACACTACTGGCAATTTCCCATTAGCAGTGCAGGAGGTAAAAGTCTAAAATAAAGCTTGTGGGAAAAGTCTGAACATGGCATCCAAGCTTAAAAGAAATGACATTTCCCTTTTTTCATCCTGAGGTGGGAGAGAAGACTTGACAGAAGTGAGTGAAACCTCACTCAGTAATATTCCTCTGAAGCCAGCCCTGATGTCAGCAGTGAGCATGTTAACCAACGAATGAAGTGGGCCATGTCCACCCTCCACAACTCTATAAAACCACTTTAAAGTTAGTACGAGGTGCTGGCTCTCCCCCTTTCTCAATGAAAAGCATGCTTCTTGATTAAAAATATGTGTTTCTACTTTATGCCAAAACAAGAGAGCATTATTTTCAAGATGATCATAGAAACCAAGTTAAATGTGTTTCTTATTTCAAGAGATAAAAAAGCATTGCAACGGTGAAGAAACATTCAGTGCTGAATGTTGGTTTAATGTAGCACTACTATGCACGTAATTTATTTTGAAACACAGTGATGTATGAAAATCTTCAGCATTCTTGACAGAATGAGATTACACATCCCTCTCCCTCTATGCTTTAAAGAAAAAAATCCCTTGACTTAGGGCCTGCCAATGTTTCAAATAATAACTACGTATGTCTGCATTGTAATACTCCTCCTGTTATTTCCACTTTCAGAGATAGAAATTCCTGGGATAATTTCATTCATAAAGGGTTCCCTTAGGAGTAAGGTGGATGGTCAGAAAAAGATATTGAAGATAATTTGTAGTCCTGTTGGACAAATTCTCAACTCAGTTTGATTCTCCCTTGTCAGTTAAGAGACTAAGGAACATTTGAATGTGGATGGGAGAGACAATGTTTAGGGGATGCAGGTAGCTCCTTCTGAAGAGGGTGAGCTATATTAGAGGGCAGCAGGCTCTATGGGAATGCATACCTTTACATGGAAGCTCTTTTGAAGCTTGAGAGGAGAGGGATTACTGTCTGACCCTGGAAACTAAGTAAGTAGACGATAACATTTTTCCACCCTTCACCTTTTCTTCTGAAGCATGGAGCAGAAATTATGAGTGAATTATATGGTGTGCAAAATAAAGGGAGATGTGAAGAGAAACAAACCAACAAAAAGGTTTACTGTCCATTATGGAACAAGGCAACTTCTTAATTTGAGCTACTTAATTACTCTTGAACAATATTGAAGATGAGTGTCATTTTGACATTCTGAGTTTTAAGAATACTTTACAGAATAGATTCATCCATAAACAGAAATATGCAGCCACATTCCTCTGGATGTTTTCTCTTCCATATAACTTAATAGCTTTTTAAATCAATTCACATAATTAGCAGCTTACCTACCCATCATTTGACAATTAAAATCTCTATCACCAGATATTTCTTACTTTTAATGGTTTGATTAACCTAGACCCAAGAGGTGTCTATTGAGTCATTAAGGTTTAACTTTGTTTAATTTAGGTTTAGCATTAAAATACATATTATAGCAGAAAATTTTCTTGAAAATTATTAATCCATTAATGATATTCAGAATAAATCTTTATTAGAATACTTGATTAAACAGAATAATGCATAGCCCAACTATTCTAGACAATACATTTTTCTGTAATAATGCCCTGAAAAGACAGATGGTAATATTAGATTATGTACCAAGAATAGCTAAATTGTAAAATCTTGTGCAGAGATATTAATATGTAAAACCTTAGAAATATGGAATTAATTAACTTATTTATTAAGTATTTATTTAGTATCTACTATGTGCCTTATAATATATCAAATATTAAAGAGTACCTGAGAAACACATGGCATTGTTCCTTTCCTCAAAAAATTTCTAACATACATCAGATATTCACATTAATAACCAAAGAAAAGCATACTGCAGAATGTAATCAGAGCATAAAATATAACACCTAAGCAATATAAACAGCCAAATTAGCAGATAGAGACACTGGTCCAGAAAGGAGAGGAAAAAATAGTTGTTTTATTTACTAGCAGCATTATTGTTTTCCAACCAACAGTACCTACAAATTGTGGTAACTCACAAGTGAGTATACAAATGTATATGTGCCTTGCCAATATATTTCCAAACTTTGCACAGCTCACTCTTAAGTTCAGTTTCAGCACACATCCACACAGTATGTCCTATGTCAAGGCCAAAAATATTCCAGAAATCAAATATTAAAATTATGCATCTCATGATTGTAGAAAGAAATGGTCTTTAAAATTTTGCATCCTGAAAAATCATAGATATGAAAACCTTTCACTTCTTCATCTACGAACAACCAAACTGTTTATCAGATTGAGTACCCTGGGCATGAAAAATTGCTAGACTATTGGTTTGGAGTATTTCTGGGACTGGTGCTGTGCTACCACTACTACTACCCAGGCATAATAGGCACTGCTAGTTCTTTAGTTATTGTTATAGCTGCTAGGAGTCTTTTAATAGGTTATTTAGAAAAAAGAAAAGAGGACAATTGACCCTGGGTGGTTTTCAAATGGTGCTATTACTGGTTTGTTTTCATAGATTGGCAGTACCCTACAAGAGGCAATGTTCAAGAAATAAAATTACAGTTGTATTAACAGCTTCAAATTAGGGGTGTTTTTTCAAATCATTGTGTAGGTTTTTTTGGCACAAGAATGAGTGGTTTTAATTGGGCCTTCTTCCTGAGAAGGCTTGAGGAAAACTCTTCAGCCCAACAGAAGGAAGGGGAAACCAGGACAAGAGTCACATTATCATTTTTCTGAAATTGCTTGTCAGTATCTGACAAAAATCTTATCATAATTTTTATTCAAAGAAATAAAATGCTGGGAGCTGATCCTCTGCCATAGAGCAATAGAGTTTAGATATCTCACTTTGGAGGAAAATCTTCATAAGCTGAACTGCCCCAGGTTCTCACATAATAAAATGATCTTCTGAGAAGTTGACTAGCATATTTTGGCTGTGAGCATCAGAAAATACCACAAACAAAATATTGGTATAGCTTCTAAAACACTCAAGCTGAATATTAAAAGCATCTGTTTTCAAGGAATATAATTATAAAGTACTTGAAGTGAATCAGGAGGCAGGATTCACAAAACATTAGACATGTCATAAACAAGCCATTTGACTCATCCAAATACTATGGGTAATAGATGGACTGCAGATTTACAAAGGAATACTTTCATTGAAGATTCTGACATCAGAAACCATGACGGCAAGGGTCAAATGCCTCCTGATGTCATTCTGGGATGAATCAATTCTGGGCCATTTTTTGAAGTAGTTTGATATTCTTTTTTTAAGAAATATATGAACAAAGATAGCCTTAATATTTCATAATCTGGCGAATTCATGCAGTCAAGACCATTCCATCAAAGAATGTGTTGATGGTGAGCATTAGAATACATTTTACACCCATGAATTGTGGCCACACTTTGTCTGTAAAAGGGCATTAACTGTCCCTTAGGAGTAAAAGATTCAAATGTGCTAAAATGCAAAGTATCTCCTTTGTTTTTATTTGCACATATCAAAAGCAAAAAAAAAACTTCATTGTGGACATTATGAAGTCAAATGTAATTCATAATGGTACTGCTGTTTTGTGAAAGGAGAACAGACAGAATCCACTTTCTAAGATTAAATTGAAACTTCCTTCTCCAAATGTTAAGCTAAAATTATGGGCAAAATTCTTTTCTCACATTTGCATCATGGGACTTAAGCCTGTTATTCTTTCCTCCTACAAGACAGGCTCCTGGGAGTCCTACATACTTATCAGGAGCAAAATATTGGATTTGACATCTGCAATATACGTCTTTGTAGAATTTTGTCCCAACTCAAAATACAAGCTTGCTTTTTATTGTTCTCTTGAGGTCTTAGAAAAGAGTTTGTCTTTTTACAGTCTCAGAAATGATATTAATTTTCAGAAAGAAAGTCTCTGAAAGCATTAATCCCATAGGAATATATTGAGTAACATCATTTTACCCTACATATACATTCATAAACTTTGTACTACTTAGAAGAAGAGAAAGCAGGAAGGGAGAAGATAAGGAAGAGGCGAGGAGGATGAAGAATGATATATTGTGAAAAGAAGAGGTCACTAGGTGTAAAAACTGGACGCTTCCAAAAGCAATGGGATTCTGAGGTTAGCATAACCTGATGTACTCATGGGGAGCGATTGCTAAAATTATGGACTGAGACAAGTATTGAAGCTTTATGTTCTCTTTTATAAAACTCTCACTCTCCTTTTTCACTCATTTAATGTGCTTTATTTGACTGCTGATTGGAGTATTTGACCCTGGCAGTTCTCTTCACAGATGGAATGTTAAGCCTGAGAACCTTTAGCAAGCTACACAAGACCAGCCTTGGGACCCAATGACATCTTTGAACTCTGGCTCTTTCCTCAAGCTTGATTAGAGATTTTATCCTGACTGCCAAAGGGAATGGGAACCTTTAATGAGAAATGGTGGTTTGTGCAGGAGCCACTGATACAGAAAGGAGAGGGACTCTACACATTAGAGGCCAACTTGACTGAAAAGCTATGGGACTGAAAAATCACTCTACAAGACTGCATCATTATAAATCATCATATAATTATGCATGCAATATATGAAATGAACATAAAGCATATGGAGAATAATCTTTATAGATACTGTTAATATGAATCTTAAATGCCACCATAAATGTTTTGCTACCTCAAACTCGTAGTGCTATAAGAGTGAATCAATGAAAATTCTGCCATTTGAAAAAGGACAATATATGTAACACATCTTATGTTATTTAATGTTCTTTTCACTAAAAGAACAATTTTGGTTTTGATATGCAAAGTTTCTTGTGGGGGAAATATATTTCTATTGGTGTTATTTTACTTGTATTATTTTTCTGATTTTATTAATATATAGAAGAGCTGAAAAATAAAATTCTTAAAGGAAAAAGTGCAAATGCTTTCTGTAAAGCATACCCTCTGAACTCTGGGAGGTATGCCATTAAACCTGAGCTTGGCTTGTTTAGTTTGTTGGTCTTCTCTCCTGAGAAACAGCTAGCTTAAAATTGAAATTAAAATTATGAACAGGATATCCAAAGCATTCAACTAATCTGATGAATATTATATAAAAATTAATAAATTATCCATGGGATTGTGAAATTTGATTAAATTTTTCAGGAAAGGAGATTCGTCAAATTATTCTATAGGTCTCCATTAAGGCATTCTAAATTACTGTATATGTTTCTGGGATATAATTAGATATGCTTTTCTGTGTACATGAGGCATTACAATATTTCAGTCACAGTCACAATTTCTAAAGAGACCACAAAATCATTTATAGGAGAGAAGCCTTACTTGTTGCTCAAGCTTTCTTTGAACGGTGCCTAATACACAAGATAAACTTGGAACCACATTATTTGTTATCTCTGTCAGGATTTCAATGCTTTGATCCATTCAGGAAAATAGAGTTCAAATTTTTATATAAGCTCAGTCATAGATTACATGGCCTACAACATGAAAAAACCCTGCAGGAAACGGTTAGGCGACAGCATGGCTCTTTTTCACCTGGCTGGTTATTCCAGCAAACTGATTACCCCTATCACTGCACAGAAAGCAAATTTGTGCTGTGGTCTCTATCAGTGCCCTAGTTTTTCTTGTTTCGCTTTTCTGCGTTTCAATCGAATGCACCACTGAGACACTCTTCTCTTTACCTTTCTTACAAGTTGTCTTTTCTTTGTTCAAAAAACATAGATATGCTCCAGGAATACTAGATGTTTACTGTAGTTACTCATGCAGACTGAGTGTTTTTAAGGCAAAGAAACTGGTGTTTTTAAAAAGATCTCTATTTTAATCCAATCCACCTCCAGTGCTACAAAATGCAATACAAAAATGTTTGTTTTAAATATTTAGCAGTTACCAGTTGAACGAAAGAATCAAGGCTCAGAAATAAAAAGATATAGACTTGATAGCATATTGGAACAACATAATTAATTTTAACTTTTAATTATAGTTAAATGTGGGAGTCCCACATAGTCATAATTCAACAGTTCTCCACATTTTATATGCCTGATCACATCCACTTTGTTATCAGCATTGTGCATAGGATTCTTTCGGGTGTTTGTATTTACTTGTCACCTAAAATATAAGCTATCTCTCCTAGCTTTTTCTCATATGCAAATTTCATCAGCTTTACATCAACATTTTGCCTATGAAGGGGTTGGGGGAAAACCAGATGACTTGTGTACATGTGTTTACACATGTATACACATATACATTCATCTTGAGAACCACTATATTTTTAAGATTCTTAGATATCTTTTAATGAGTTTTTGAACACAAGTACAATGAATAAACAAAGGTGTTAAATATTTTGAGCAACCCTATAAAGGTGTCTGGGCTTCAGTACACTGACGATTCTGCAAAACCAATGAGTTCTTTCAGACTACTGACAATGCACCAACTCGTCTCTCTACATCTGTGGCGAGGCACATCCTCCTTTCCAGCCCCTACTTACACTTTCCTCAGAGGTCACTCTTATTCTGAATTGTGTGTTACCTATCTGCCTGCTTTATCACACATGTACATACATTGTTGGCTTTCACTTAGTTTTGAACATTATAAACAGGCATCATACTGTCTGCATTTTTGGACACTTATTTATTTCAATCAAAATTACATTGGTGAGATTTGTCTGTGCCATTGTATGTAGCTATAGATCAAGTTAATGTTTGCTGCTCTGTAATATCCCATTATGTGACTATATAATAATTTTTTATTTATTATTCCACTAATGGTCTTTCAAGTTTTCTTCTCCATTTTTTTTTTTTTTTTTTTTTTTTTTTTTTTTTTTTTTTTTTTTTGTGACATTCCCTATGAGAATTCAAGAACATATAAAAATTGAATATCTGGGTCACAAGATAAATGTTAAGCCTCACAAAATAAGGCCAAATTGTTTTCCAATGTTTTAATCTGCATTTTTCAATTACCCTTACAGCTAGTATGTAAGTAACATTAAATGGAAATTTGAATAGATTACATATGACTATGTCATTTGAATAAATAGTAAATGAATATAATGACATTCTCAAAACATATAAAAGAATACACAATGAAACTTATGTCCCTTTTCATTTCTATCCCTTAATCCTTCATGTCCCCTCTTGAAAGACATGCCTTGCTACCAATCTTAAATAAACTATTCTTTAAAAACCTTTAATGTCAAATCATTGTTTGGGCATGAATTTGTTTTTTTTTTAAGTATCCAAATATATTTAGGACAAATTTAAGTAATAAGTAAGCAATAACATTTTGGGTCAAAATTGAGTTACATCTAAAAAATAATGACTTGATGTGATAAGTGGTATCTATTGAAAAGTTACAGCTGACAACATACTTAATGGTGAAACACTGGGTGCTTCACCAATAAGATGGAGAATAAGGCCAGGATGTCCACGTTCACAACTACTGTTCAATAGTGGACCAGAGGTCTTAACCTGTGTAATATGACAAAAAGGTGAGGAAAAGCAAAGGCAGAAAAAGAAGTAATAAAACTATTTCTATTCACAGATTACATGCATATTTACACAGCCAGTCCTAAAGAATCAACAGGAAAAGAGAAAAAACTACTGGAACTTACAAGTGAATTTAGCAAGTCTCATATTAAAAGCCAATGTATAAAACCCAATTTTATTTCTATCTACTAGGAGCAAATGATTGGAAATTTAGTATTAAAATGGTTCTATTTATATTAGCATAAAATATTTAGAAATTAATTTCACCAAAGATATATAAGACTATACTGAAAACTAAAAAATGTTGCTTAGAGAAGTTAAAGAAGACATAAATAAGAAGGCCATTAACATGCCTGCGGATTAGAAGATTTAATATTTGTGATTCTTTTAAAATTAACTTATAAATTTAACTCTATCTCCATCATAACCCTATTAGGTTTATTATGGAAGTTTACAAGCTGATTTTAATACTTACATGAAAATGCAAATGACTACAAATTACCATAACAACTGGAAAAAGATTTTAAAAATTGCAAGTCTTACACCACTTGATTCTAATACCTACTATAAAGTTACAGTAAAAAATCAGAATAGTACTGGCATAAAGATGTACAAATAGATTGATAGAACAGAATAGAGAATAGAATTCAAACTGGTAGCAATTTTATACAGATAATTGGTTTTTCAATCAAGGCACCAAAGCAATCCAATGGGGGAAAGGCAAATCTTTTTAACAAGTGGTGCTGGAACTTGATATTTCCATGAAATTTATTTATAAGAAAATACTTGTCAAATACTCAAGTCTTAACTAACCATAGTGTATTTTTCAGCCATATTTTAAGTAACATGGTGTTCCATTCACTTGCAACTCAGTCAACAGCACAACTATGTGTCCTCAAGACATCCTGAAATATCAGGATGCAGTGGGAGTACTTTACATGTACTTTCCATTTTGTCACACAGAGTGTTAGAAAGTTATGTACTCAAGGATAAAGATATAATAAAATTAATAATTTATACTGCTTTACCAAGGACAGTATTTAGAAGAAACTAATTTATTTTTCTTGTAAGTGTGTGGCAGTATCTACTATTAC
This sequence comes from Mandrillus leucophaeus, assembly GCF_000951045.1. NCBI lineage: Eukaryota > Metazoa > Chordata > Mammalia > Primates > Cercopithecidae > Mandrillus > Mandrillus leucophaeus. The sequence continues at coordinate 2,178,986 of NW_012101887.1, read as the reverse complement.
AGTTTGGTGTCACTGTCTTTCTGCTAAGATTTCAGCAGTTTTCCCAATCATTACTTTTGCAGCATCCATGTAAATGTCAACACTGTGAAAAAGGCAATAACATCCTACTACTGTCGTGAAAATCGCATTGACATTGCAGTCTCCCTAAAAAGTCAAAAGGACCCCTCTCAGAATCCACACACCAAACTTTCAGAACTAATGATTAGATGACTGGTAGATAGATAGACAGATACATAGAGATTTAATTAACTGAAATCATTCAGCATATTGAAAGAGCTATTATTAAGTAAAGCTATTACTACGTATCCAGCCCCTTATGCAGAGAATGCAGAGAAACAAATGCCCACCCACTCTCATCCCAGTTTGTTTACAGAGATCCAAGTCTACATTTTTCTATTTTCTAAATCAGTTGGAAAGAAAACAAATTTTCATAATAATATACATACATACATATGCACATGTGTATGTACACATAGATATTGATGTTATATACACATATATAATAAATGGGCATCTCGAGTTTTTATCATGATGGTTTTCAATAATATAAGGTATAAAATGTTCTTAGACCGAGCACTTCAGTTGGATTCCACACTACGTAGAAAGGTTGAGATGCAGCTTTAACCGCTAAAACTACCCAAGACCGTGTATCTTACTGCTCAGAGGCTAAATTTCCGTCCAGTCCAAACTGTGATCACATCACTGACAATCTCACTGTAGCATATCTAATTGTGCTACACTATATTATTCAGGAAACACAATAATATTATGTTTAACTGTTTGATTTCTTAAGTGAAAAATTTTGTGGGAAAGATGCTACAGGGGAGAGAAATTTGCCAAGACAGGCCTTTAAAAGACACAATAATTAGCTAGAGACAACACTCCTTCCCTAGGACTAAGGAAAGGCAACAATCAATCATGGTATATCGTGTGGAGAAAAAAATGTGCCCTTTTAAAATATTTCATATCTCTCTGCAATTTTTAGTACTCATCTGCCAGGCAACATAATAACATTCCTTCCCACATGTGTCCACATTAGGTCAAATATCGATTTTTGAGCTAGATGAATAAAATAAAACATTTGTGAAAGAGCAAAATATCAGTCACATCTAGCCAGCCAGATATCATAAAATATCAAGTAGTCAACATTTAGATTCTTTAATGTTTAGACTGTCAGTTGTAGGACAACTACACATTAAAACCAAGCCTCCTCTCATCATAGTTTCCTGTTATATTTGAAAAAGTTATTCTGGGGGGAAAAAAAAAAACAAAAAAACCCTGATGTTACTCTCTTCATTTTCTATGAGGTCACAGCCGACCTGCCTACCTTCCTTCCTTCTCAAAACTTTGTTGAGCACCTACAATGTGCCAAATAGTCCTGTAATATCTCATAGCGTGGTATTACGCCTCAATGTGTTTGGCTTGTCTATAGAAGTGATTAGGGAATCTTTGGGAACCAATGCAACAGAAACTATATACCCATAATACATAATTACCTAAGACAGCAACAGCTTCTTCACTATAATTATGAGTTTTCGCCCAATCTCAGCTATCTTTTCTCCTATTGTATCCCAACTTCTGTGCTGATGATTGTGTGCTGTATTTTTTAATATCTCCTGTTATGATGTTACTTTGGTATTGCATAATTTCCTGAATTTTACTCAATTCCACTCATTTAACAACAACATTGACTATTCACTTTGCAGTTTACTCTCTTTGCTTTGCTGTATTTATTGCCATCACTGAAATTTTGACTTACTTATCATCTTCTGCCATATTTATAAAACACACGTAAATCTGGGAAGACAGTCTAGCATAATGTTTAAGTAAGATCTTGGACTCTGAAGCCAGTCTGCCTGAGTTTGGATTCCAATTCAGTCATGTCCTAGCTTTGGGGCCATAGACAAAACCTAACCTCTCTAAACCTGTTTTCTCAGCAGAATGGGGGTAATCACAGTAATTCCTTCAAAGAGTTGCTTTAATATTAAATGAGATAATGTACACAAAGCGCTTAGCATAGTACTTGGGTATATGGTAAGAGGGAAACAAATATTACTTCAATGAAATTAATATGGTAAATAGATTACATTTGTCCTAAATTCACTCATCTTGATTGCTATAGGTTAATTAGTACACTTCCCACTTTCATTCATTACTAATAATTGTCATTCTCGCCTGCTAACTTTTAGACTGGAACTTCCCCCTTCAGCTTTTCTGGGTCTCCAGTTTGCTGACTGCAGGTCTTAGAATTTGTCAGACTCCATAGCGCAAAAGTTAATTCCTTGTAATAACCTCCCATGCCCTAACCTTTTTGTTTTCACTATCACTCACTCCCTTTCTGCATGTGATATATACATGCATCCTATGGTTCTGTTTCTCTGGAAAACCCTGAATAATACATGTGGGAATGAGGGCAAACTGTAGAGTGCATGCTTTCCTCCAGCTGATAGCTTTCTTGCAAGAATGGTGACCCAATGCTACCAGATAATTTGTCAAAAGAGTACAGAAATCTAAGATTTTTACTATCTCAATTTTTAAATACTGGCAATAAAGTTAAATAAAGCATAAGCACATCTCATCAGCCAAGCAAAACATGTTTAGAGGCCATAGATATCCCAGGATCTCTCATTATTTACCTCTGCTTTAAATAGGAGCCATTCGAGTTTTCCTGAGCAAGATTATTATTTTTTTATTTTTTGAGAAGGAGTTTTGCTCTTGTTGCCCAGGTTGAAGTGCAGTGGTGTGATCTCGGCTCACCACATCCTCCACCTCCCAAGTTCAAGTGATTCTCCTGCCTCAGCCTTCTGAGTAGCTGGGATTACAGGCATGTGCCACCACGCCCAGCTAATTTTGTAATTTTAGTAAACACAGGGTTTCCCCATGTTGGTCAGGCTGGTCTTGAAACCCAACCTCAGGTGATCCACCCCTAAGCAAGATTATTCTTATGTTAGCATATGGAAAGAAATAAAAGAGAAGCATACAAGGGCTCAGAGACAGTTAAGAGGTTCTTGCTACAATGGAAGTTTGAAATGATAAAGTCCAGAATAGAGTTCTAACAGTGAGACTACAAAGGAAGGAACACCTGAGAGATGTGGAAGGAACAGACAAGAAGGAGGAATGAAATTCACCATTCCAAGGACCAGGCTAGTGATTAGGCAGTTGGCAGAAGTATTCCTTCTCCTGGTGTTGCAACAGTCACTTACATTTCATTTATTTGACCAAAAAAAAAAAAAAAAAAAGTACAGGAAAGCTTGTTCTGTGATGTACATGCTTTTATTGAGGTAACACTAATTAACGTAATAGATATGCTTCAAAAGTGCAATAACCTAAGAAATAACTTCAGTGCTTACAGTCCTATATGAGTGTAGGATAAGTATGCTCTCCACAATGATTCAGGGATCTAGGCTTCCTTCTCTTGAAGCTACACCACATCATAGGGCCTCTGGGTCCTTCACTCAGTTCAACAGACAGGTAAAAAGCCTGGAGGATCAAACAGAGAGTTTCTGATGAGCCCCTTCTGGAGGTGGAGCGCATCACATTTGCCCACCTTTTATTGAGTAGAACTTCATCACGAGGTCATACCTAACTATCAAGGTGGAAGAAGAAAGAAATTATATAAACAACCAACCAGTTGGTCATACTAGTATAAGCATTTATCCTTCCTCTTTGAGCTCATTTTCTCAACTATATAATGAAAAGTTTGGATTTGGTACTTTCTGAGATTCAGTTTAAGTTTTTTACTATTTGAATAGAAGCATTTTAAAGCAATAAAGAAAACACTAGACATGTTTTCTTCCCTCCATTTTAAAATCCACAGAATATTTTTTATGATTTTTTTCCATTGATTGTTTCATATTATAATATTTTCGTTAAGAAGATACTCTTCCAATTACAGCTAGATTCAGCTTGCCCTTTGACAAATCGTGAACCACTGTCACAAAAGCAACAGACAGTGTTAATGAAATGTTATGACCTTCTTTGGTTAAAACAATTCAAAGTCAGATGATATATTAAAAGCATTGTATCCACTACATGGCAAAGCTGTTATTTTCTAGATACTTGGATGGAAGCAAAGATTCTTTCAATGCTGATTTACAGCTGGATACCAAGAAATAAAAATCTCACTGGTCATCTCATAAACAGTCTCCTCATTAGTGCTGAGGATCACAGTTTCATAACCATCCTAGCTCTAAACAGAGTGAAGGTCACCACATGGACCTGTCCTTTCTTTATACCCCTCTGAACCAAGTCTAAGATGGATTACTCTTGCAAAATGACTGATGCCACTAGTTTAGGATGGCACTCCTCAAAGGTCTCCCTTCAGTCACTGTACTTTATCTGACTGTACATAATTTTTACCCTTGATGATGACATTGTCCTTATTTAGCACATTAATATTCTGGCTTCTACTATATTTTCTTTCACTACTGGTCAGTAGACCACCCACTCTACTAATGGAAAGAAATCTTTTTTTAAACACCTGTACTTTTGAATTATAGGACATTTATGGAATAATGTTATGTTTTTTTCTTAAGATAATACCTTATAACATTGTTTTAACTGATGAAAAGCAATGTTCAAATGATATATTTCATGACATTTTATTAGCAATTACCATAACACTGATCACATACAATAGATCAACATTCCGCGATATTTCCTTTCTGTATTTCTAGATGCCATAGGTATTCCTATAGTAATGAGAGTGAGCATATATAAAAAGACAATGTATTTTTTAGACTTTAATTAACACTGAATGAAATTATGCTATGAAGAAATAAAAGATGAACAGCTCTTTCTTTTCATTCTCTTGTTCTCTCTTGTTCATAACAAAAATAATTTATAATTTCAACTTTTCCTGCTGCTTCTCCAATATCCCAATTTTAAAACCCAATCAAAAGATGCCAACATATTCCAAAGTGAGAGAATGCTTTGGATTCTGTACTCCTCCTGTCTTCCTCATCTTTAAGGGATTTTAAGTCTTTTCTTTCCCAAGCTGCCAGTTATGCTGAATTGTTCTGAAATGTGAATGACTTTTTTGTGTAAATACGAGCTACCATCAACTACAGTAACAATGCGAACTTCACACTTGTCATTTACTAAAACCTGCCTTTTGAGCCCTGTCAGTCATGTGCCTCTACATGTGTGTTTCTTGGTTGGAGCAGCGTTGTTTTGTGGCAGCTTCTGTTTAGGAATTCATGTCGCTGTTTGGCATTTATGTAGTTCAGCTGTTAAAGAGTCAGGGTAAGAGGAAAGAAAACATGCAGGAGTGAAGGTTTCAGGGGCAAAGCAGGAAATAAGAAGGGGCTTTAGGTTATGAAATAACAATGCCAACCATGTGGCAGCAATAAACCACAGGCACAACCCCTCGGTTTAGGAAAGACACTGCGACGGAAGAACAGATGTAGCTCACACCCCTGCTGCTGATCTGGGTGGCCAAGTGCTATTACAGAGGGCAGGTGTTGCATGAAATATTAGCAGTTACGTTCACCTTTCAATATTTTTCATTCTTTACAACACTGAGCTTGATTACAATGTGTGCTACTGAGCTTGGATGTGCTTAAAGCAAAGACAAAGAGACTCTGGAAAAGAGGCATACGGATGAGAAGCTAAATATCATACTTTGGGTTCTAACTAGAGTTGACAGAACTGTGCACGATTCATAACGTGGGTTCGAATATGCCCAGAAGTTCAGATATTTATCCAAAAATTTTCTGTATAAAACTGTATCCCTTGGGGCTCCTGCATGTTAATGAGAAAATAATAAGAGTAGGCTTTCTCTGGAGTTCTCAGACACTTTGAGCTTCTTATAAGTCTCAAATCACTAGGAAATCCTGAGTTTAGAGATTTGAGGTTCAGGGAGTAAGCTCTTTCAGAATATGTACACAAAAAGTAATGCAAAATAAATTTCACTCATTTTCTAAATAACTCCAGAAAGGTAATATAGGTTCTCACTCTTGTGTAGCTGACATTTTCTGTTTGTGCTTGCCAAAGAAAGAATGTAAATCTCTAGGGATTATTTGGAGGATATGCCTTATAAATGGAAAGAAGTAAACAGATAGAAGTAAAATAATAATGCGTAGAAGTTAAAAAAAAAGTTTTCAAAAATCATTGCTTTCACTCCATAGCTGCTCCCCATCTTTCATTACATTATTTGTTTTGCAAATGATGTATTATAAATTTGTTTTGAAATATACACTGTAAACAATTGTGTCTCTACTGCAATATGATAAACCTCAACACATCAGCAAAATATCCTTACATTATTAACATTTCAATATTGATATATTAATATTTTCTTAGTAGAAAACTTCTTTAAAACAGCCAGACACAAATGACTGCAAGTAACTAAATGGTACAATCATACTTTAACATATGAGCACAACATAGTATTTATAGCAGATTCTCATTCATTTCCAATTTCATGGGCACACACATGTATTCTGGCTTCATTTATACTCACCTATTTTTAGTTGAAAAAACCTCTCAGTCTAATAACTGAAATGCTATGTTCGTTATGACTAAAATTATCTACACAGTGTGGTGTGTGTGTACTGATAATGTCCAACAATAAGAATGTTTTGTATTTGTACACAATGAACAATGCTGTTACACTTAAAATCTCTTCACCTATAATGAAAAAAGAAAAAAAACCTGTCAGCCGAGGGTACACACAGAAATTTTCACACATTTATTGTTTCCTTCTTTTTAGTCCTTTACCAAGCCAGAAGAAGAGTAAATTAAATTGCTTTTCTTTTCTCTTCTACACTTAGAAACTGTATTTCATCAGTTCTTTGTGCCGTCTGACTTAAAAAAATATATACAACAAAGTGGTTAACTTAGGCATCGAGTCAATCAACTTTTCGTTTCAAAGGTTCAGCAACAAAACTATTACTAGATGACTAAGAAAAAAATACTAGATGACTAAGTAAATCCAGTTATTAATTAACACCTCAATGCTTCAAAAAGAGATGCAAGTTGGACATGAGACCTGGCAGTATCTCAAGCTTTATGTTATGCTGTGCATGGCATGAAACTGTTGACTTTTCTTTTCTGAGAGGGCCGACAGTGTATTTCCAACTTACTATTAGAAATAGTATCTTAGAAGATTTACTAAATGAATGCTACAAAATAATAACAAATTAGTATATAGCCATGGGTCTCACTTCTAAAAGCTTTTTAAGTACTCACATGGGCAGCACAATAGCAATAATACAGAGAAGATTAGCATGGTATTTGTACATAGACAATATGTAAATATGTACAGTCATCCACATTTTTCAGTAGATACCAGCAGTCAGGGGATGTGGGCAGGTAAAAAATACAAAGGGGCACGATGAAAGTTTGGGGTGGTAATGGAAATGTTCCATATCGTGATTCTAGTAGTGGTAATATGACTGTATACATTTGTTAAAACTCATCAAATTGTACTCTCAAAACTGGTAAATTTTATTTTGTGTAAGTTATAGCTCAATAAAGCTGACAAAAAATGTTCTAAAATACTAAAAAAAAAATTGTAAAAAGTATATTATTTCTCCCATTCATCCCATATACTAAGTGGAGAAATAAAATTTCATGAAAAGCACTGCACTTTCTCAAATATAAGTGGGAGCTGAACAAAGAGAACACATGGACACGGGAGGGGAACAACACATACTGGGGCCTGTTGTGGGGTGGAGTGAGAGAAGGGAGAGATCATTAGGAAAAGCAGCCAATACATGCTAAGCTTAATACCTAGGTGATGGGTTGATAGGTGCAGCAAACCACCATGGCGCACATTTACCTCTGTAACAAACCTGCACATCCTGCACGTGTACTCCAGAATTTATAAGGAAAATAAAAATTAAAACAAACAAAAAGTTCATGAAAAACACAGAGACGTCCCCATTCTATTCTTCTATGTTTGAAGAATGCAGGCATGGCAGAAGCAGTGGGTTTTAAGTTAATTTGTCAATCTCTGACAACCAAATAAAAACTCACCATATTTAGATACAGAAGTAATTATTTCAATGTAATATCTAATAAACTAGATGTTAAACTAAAGAAAATGTTTAGGAAACATGTAAAATTGAATGATCAATAATTGATAATGTGCTGCTTCTCAAAAGCAAACAAAATATATTGAAATCTTTTGCCCATTTTTTGATGAGATTATCAGATTTTTTTTCTATTATAGAGTTGTTTGAGCTCCTTAGATATTCTGGTTATTCATTCCTTGTCAGATGGGCTTCATGTACTGTATGCTAAACTTAAAATTTAAAATATCATGTCCATAAACATTAAAATAAATAAAATTATTTGGTCACTAAAATAAGCAAACAAAATACTTTAAGAACAATATCTTTCCTCAGGGTAAATATTATTCTTCAACTTTTAATCATAAAAATCTATTTTTCTTTCTCCAACCACTCATTGGATTAAAACTTAAAACAAATATATATGTTCACATGTTATGCACAGAAAATGTTATGTACAAAGAATATGTATATAGGTCTGCGTCTGTCTCCAGTATATTCACAACAACAGAAGTTTTTGTCTTTTTTCTCTTTAAACTTTTTTTTTTTTTTTTTTGCATGTCAATTTGATGAGGTGGGAAAAATGAAGCTGGAAAAGAAAACAAAATTGAAGCTAAATACAATAGAGAAGATTGATTAAACCCACATTATCAAGTAAGTGTCAATAGCAAGGAGCTACTGGGATCCTGCACTCTTTTCCTCTGAACTTTTAGCCTTACGTCCATCAAGCCTCAAGATAACTATCCATCATGGAGTCAAAGTGGCGAACAACTGTGTGGTCCTTTGATAAGGGACAGTGTCACAGTTTGTCTCCTTCTCTTCCCACAGATCACCACTAATGGGGCAAGGCCAGGCCACAACAGCTGCAAATAACCCAAAGACATTCCTTACTGTAAAATAAATTCTCAGCAAAATTGTAGAACAGAAATCTAAGTAAGCTTCAAAAATATCTAAATTCAATGATTATTTACTTGGATGTCACATGTCAACTATATTTGTTCTTTTTCTAAATACTAGTTTTGATGAATCCAAGTTTTAAGTATAATTGAATAACAGGATTGTGATACATTAGAAATGTGATTATGTTAACTATCCACTGAGAGTTACAATGTATCATATACAAAATCTGAGTAATATTTAAAATCTGTAGCTGGACTATGTTGTCATTTGTGCAGTGCCTACAAGGAGGTAATTCATGCATTTCGATGTACAATAGAACATCTATGCCACTAAAAGCAACACAATTTAGTAAAGTTCCAGCATACAAAATCACCATACAAAAATTAGCAGCATTTCTGTACACCAAGAGTGAACAATCTGGAAAAGAAATCAAGAAAGCATTCCATTTACAATAGGTATGAAATAAATAAAATATTTAGGAATAAACTTAACTAAGAAGATATGAGATCCCTGCAATGAAAACTGTTAAGATTTTGATGACAGAAATTGAAGAAGACATGTATGGAAAGATATTCTGCATTAATGAATTAAAAGAATTAATATTGTTAAAATGTTGATATTATCTCATTGATCTAGAGATTCAAAGCAGTCTTCATCAAAACACCATGATATTCTTCAAAGAAATTTTAAAAAATCTTAAAATTCATATGTAATTGCAAAATACCCTAAATAACCAAATCAATCCTGAGCGAAAAGAATGAAACTGGAGGCATCACACAACCTGACCTCAAAATGTACTCTGAAGCTGCAGCAACTGAAAAAGCATGACACTGGCATTAAAAAGTGGTACCTATGGTAACTACCCTGACTTGATCATTACGCAATGTACACATGCATTGAAACATACACTGTATCCCATAAATATGTATAATTCTTATGTATTGATTATAAATAAGAATTAATTAATAATTTTTAAAAGAGCTATACCCAGCCTTCTCTCCAAAAAAAAAAACTCTCAGCCTAATTAATGAAGAATGCTTAGTATCCTAGAAAATGACTATGACGAATATTAAAAGAAAGAAAGAAAAACTTTAAAAATACTAGTTATGATTAAAATTATGTTAAACGGCCAGGCACGGGGGCTCATGCTTGTAATCCCAGCACTTTGGGAGACCGAGGCAGGTGGATCACTTGAGGTCCGGAGTTTGAGAATAGCCTGGCCAACATGGTGAAAACCTGTCTCTACTAAAAATACAAAAATTAGCCACGCATGGTGGCACATGCCTGTAATCCCAGCTACTCAGGAGGGTGAGGCAGGAGAATCACTTGAGCCCAGGAGGCGGAGGTTACAGTGAACTGAGACAGCACCACTGCACCCCAGCCTGGTTGATGTAGTGGGATTCTGTCTCAAAATAAAGAAACAAATATCTATATATACACACACATATATATACACACACACACACGTGTAAACATATACATGTTAAAAACATATATTTGTATAACATAGATATGTTAAACATTCACAGAAAAATACTTAGAAACCTACAAAGTATATCAATTGTTATATTAGTGAGATTATAGACAATAATTTTTTCTCTGTTTTATGCTATTTTTCAGAAATTATTTTACTATTTCTTCAGTTTTTTCTCTATACACTTGAAAACTTAGCAAGTTTATATTAGGGTTCCCTAAGATAGTGTCAGTAAATATTAGCTTTAAAATAAAGAGTTCTGTATCATCACCAAAAGGGAAGAAGTCATCTCAAGCAGACTTGGGATTATCTTACCATGGGCCAGCAGATCTCTGCCTCTTGAGCAGGAAGCAGCTCTATCTAAGGGCAATGAATAGAAATGCATTCCTAAGCGAGTGTTCGGAGGCCATGTGAGCTACTCTGAGTTCTTCCACTGGAATAGAATAGCGTGGAAATGAAGCAAGAGAGTCTAAGATTTTATATAATTAGTTCAGAACCTCGGAAAATACCCTAGTGTCACCAAGCAAAGGGTTTATTCTTCCCCACCCTGACCACATTTCTCCTCTTAAGCTATTTGTTTATTTATTTATGACAAAGTCTCGTTCTGTCACCCAGGCTGGAGTGCAATGGCATGATCTTGGCTCACTGAAACGTCTGCCTCCTGGGTTCAAGTGATTCTTTTGCCTCAGCTTCCAGAGTAACTGGGATTACAGGTGCTCACCACCATGGCTGGCTAATTTTTGTACTTTTAGTACAGAAGCGGTTTCGCCATGTTGGCAAGGCTGATCTTGAACTCCTGACCTGAAGCTATCCACTCGGCTCTGCCTCCCAAAGTGCTGGGATTACAGGTGTGAGCAACTGTGTCTGCCCCCCTTAAGCTGTTTAGTTCATGAGTTCTTTTGCCTACAAATAGCTCTTGGGGTTCATTTTAGACTGATTTTACCTGTGTAAAAATATTTGAGTAGAAAACATTGAGTTTCCCCAGACTCCAAGTCCCTCTCTAGGAAGACACAGTTTCTTATTCTTTACATGTCTTCCAACATTCTCCAACGGCCGTATTGTCTGAAGTACATTTTGTTCATCTTAGAGACATCTTTGTGCATTAATTTTTACCAAAATACAGTCATGTGTCAGAGAAGTACAGTTAGCTAGTATTATTTTCAGTTCACATTTTTATTGGAAGTGGACAAGGATGAGGTAAAATAACACCTGTGAACAATGGGACAGTAGATGGGAATAGGGACCACCAAAAGGGAGGAGAAAGTTCCTTGAAGGCGAAGGGAGGAACCCAGCAAATGAAATCTTGCTTCGACCACCATCTGATCCTGGGTAAATCCTGTTGCTCCTGGTTAAGAATGTGAACTTTAGAATCAGACCAACCTGGATTCAAATCCTGTCTCTACCACCTAGTAATTTTGAGGTCACAAACAAGTTGCCCACTCTGCCACAATAGCATATTTCCTTCAGTGTCCCATAGGAAAGTAATATATATCTCATGAAAATATTCTCAGTAACAGATCAGGTAATTATGCATTTAACCACGTATAATAAAAACTTCATAAATATTCACTACTATTCTCTTTATTTTCCCTTTTTGTTTTCTTCTGTAAATTGGGGTCACATTGCACTCTCTAAATTCGTATTTTCAATGAATTTTCAAACTCTGTTAAAAATATCTGATTACCATTGCTGTCCCTCTTGATGGTCAGGACTAGATCTCCAAAAGTCATGCAGGCTTCGGAGGATTTTATCTTCTGTGTTGAGAATATCAGGCCTGTGTTTTAGCTTCTTACGTACATGGCATGGAAACTCTACTTCTATGCTTCTTGGATGAGGAATTTAAACTGCCCGTTCTATCCTAATCTGTTATAGAATGTAATGAGCCCCCCATATGTGAGCTGTGTGAGAGTGGAGTCACATGCAAAGACCAGTAAAGAAATGGCTGTCTCATCACAAGCCCCCAGATGAGGCCTCTCAAATTCAGAGGGCAAACCAAAGAGCCACAAGACCCAGGAGTTCTCTTGAAGTTCAGTTATGAGTGTGATAAGGGGATCAGGACTGCCACGTCAGCAAGACTGTCCTGAATCTAAAGGTTTGCTCAACCTGAAAAACTGCCAGAAATGTTGACTCTTAATTAGCCACGCAAACTCCTTAAAAACTGAATAACAAAGAGATTCTAATTGCAGTGTATTTAGTTTGTCATATACAAACTGTTTGGAAGTCCCAAATTCCAAAACATTATGAAAAAAAAAAAAAATCTTCCAAGTGTGTATGGCAAAATATAATTAGAGTACAATGAAATTGGTGTTTTAAGAAATGTATTTATTTTTGTTTTTTAACTCTATAGATATGAATAAAAATAGCCCTAAATAATAATTGTGATGTGTTAATTGCTTTATACCTTCTCATGAAGTCAGCAGAAGTTTTGCTCACTGAAGGACCATAGGAGAGAGGCCTTTGCTGGAACCAAAAAATGCTACCAGTTATTCCAATTTGATGAGAAAATTGTCTATATTGCATGTAATAATAACACATAAGCATGCTCTAACAGCATTTAGCAATACAAGCATTATTCCTAAGAGTATTTTCAAAAATGGATAATTATGAAATTTAGGTCTATTAGATTATCAAACAGAATGAAATTCCTAACATAAAAAAAGAGAAAAATTTGTATCATTTTTTGCTTTGCACTTCAGAAGCCAACGAAGCAAAAATTATTTTCGCTAAAGCTTTCCCATTCACAAGGAACTACTTCACACACATACACACACGCGCACGCATACACACATACCCTAATACATGAACGTGTATGGCAGCATCTTACAGCATGCTAAGCATGTGATATATATGATAAACCATTGCTATGCCATAAATCTGGCCCTAAATTGTCCTGTGTCTATTCAATGCAGACAGTGTTTATGATAACCCAATTTGAGAAAGCTGCATTACAAGACCAGATTCTATTTTTAGGCTGGATTTTTTCTAGACAGATGTTGAAAACCAATAAAGAGGATTTTTTAAGTGTTATTACTGGTAAGTTATTGCACCCTTAATGTGGTCCGTACTGTGGCAATAGAAGATTCAGGAAAACATCTTTTCTTTCTGTCTCTTTCTCTCTTTAAACTTTATTTATAGCCTTGCAAAAGACTAGCATTCACATAACCCGCCTTTGCAGGCATGCCAGAAGATTAATGATATCTCAGTGTTCTTGAGAACAAAAATGTGTCTACCACTGTGTTGAATAATCTCCCCTTTCACACATTAAAAGTGAGATGAGGACTACTTTAGAAAGCAAGGACAATGTGTCACAAAGAGTTACTTGGCTTAAAGACATACCCGTATTGCTATCCTGAATCACAAATTGTTTTCATGCATGTTATCTTGAGAATAGGAAAGCTTTTATCACCATCACTTTTTAAATTTTACATAGAGCCTCAAAATCTGACTTATTCCAGCATTTTTTTTTTGTTTTACAATCTGTTGCTGGTGAGAATTGAGAATTTGGAGAAAGTTATTCATTATGACCTCTCACTCTACTCTCCTCAAATTTGGCTAACAAGAACAAAAGCTATTTGAAAATTTAAATACTACAGATGTAGCAGTTTTTGTTAAAGCTACCTTTTACCTGGTTTGTAGTAATAATGATAACATTAATTCAACTTTTGTTAAAATCTTACCTCATTCCATGAACCATTCTAAGTGTTTAACATACATTATCTCATTTAACCCTCATGAAAATCCTAAAAGGTAAATACTACTACTATTCCATTTAATGGAGGAGAGAATTTAGACTTAGAGAGATACATGACTCACTCTAAATTGCCCTCGTAATAAGTGACAAAACCAAAACTCCAGCTCTGGTTTGCGGGACTTCAATGTCACACTCTCAACAACTATGATATACTGCCTCTCTGGCTACATTCATTTACTATGGGCCATTACTCAGCCATGTGATACTTACAGAATGTTTATAATTTCCAGGCATTTATTTGCCAGTGTTTAAGTACTTACCACATATCAGTGTCTACTGTTAGTCTTCAGAATTATAAAAATGAGTCAAACACAATTCTTGCTCTCGAAGTGTAGTGGGACCACAGAGCCAACTTGATACATTCTCAGGATCTAGAGTTTTGCAGATCTGCCTGACATCATATAAAACATTAAAATGCACTCACATCTGACTTTAAATATAATTCACATAACCACATCCGAGTTAAGTTATATTTGCTTGAGATTATTTTTATAGGCATTTTAACATTTATTAATTTTGATGCAGTTTTTCATAATTTATAGCCAGAATATACATATTTTTCCACAATCTCAGAAATTTTTGCCCAGGTCAATGTCTGTAAATTTAACAGTACATTGTTCCCAGTGTGAAAGAAAGAAAAGTAAAGGATGAAAGTGATACAATGTGGCAAATAAATAATAGAGATATCTGCAATGAATTATAAGAGCCAAAAAATACAAAGAGCAAGGGAAACTTTAAAAAAACATAGGATAAGTAAAGGAGTTTAACATGTAACCCTCATTTACAAAGCTATTGAGCTACAAAAATCTGTGTTATCTCCAAGAAATGTCAAGAAATTGCATCTTAAGAAGCACATTTGGGCAGCATGATAGAGGATAGGGATGGAGACTTAACAATTTAATGTATTTTCATTGTAGGTGTTTGCCCTTATATAAGGAAGTCTCTAGATATTATGCCGAAAATTCTGTTTCTTTGCTGTACTGATCAGAGGAGCCTGGGTTTCTTTAAGGCACAATAGAATTTATAATTGACATTCTTTTTTAGATATTATTTTTATTGCCAATTTTCTTAAGAGAACTAACTACACTTTTTAATTCAGAATGTTAATTCATCAAGTATTTATAAATTATTTGGGACAATACTACATATATGAAATATATATGTTTATGTATATGTAAACATAGTATTTATAGTATGTATGTCTATACAGTGTACATATTCATTATACATGTATTACATATCATATAGCATATACAAATATAGTAAATAAAGATTGTATTTCTGTGTATGTACATTTATATGCACATACACATACACAAACATACATATATATATGTGTACATACCAAGCAATCAGGGATTATATCTATATGCTTTATGTTCACAACCTTCAAACTTCTTTTTCAAATATGAAGTATATCCAGTGGAGAAGAACAAATCCTATACTTCCCATTAAAAAAGTTTCACAAAACACTGACCAGAAAAACTTCTGAGAGCAAATGGAAAACTTTAAGGGTAAAATCATATACACACGTAAGAAAAAATTTACTTTGTAACTGTTTTTAAGTAATTCTCTTCAAAATATTTAACATGTTTAAAATCTGTCTCCTTTGAAAAGTTTGTTTGATAGGGCCAGATGTGGTGGTTCATGCCTGTAATCCCAGCAATTTGAGAGGCTGAGCGGGTAGATCACCTGACGTCAGGAGTTAGAAACCAACCTGGCCAAAAGGTGAAACCCTATCTCTACCAAAATGCAAAAAAATTAGCCAGACATGGTAACACATGCCTGTAATCTCAGCTACTAGGGAGGGTGAGGTGGGAGGATCACTTAAACCTAGGAGGCAGAGGTAGCAGTGAGCTGAGATCACGCCACTGCACTCCAGTTTGGGTGACAGAGTGAGACTCCATCTCAAAAAAAAAAAAAAAGAAAGAAAGTTGATTTGATAGGACAGGAAGATTAAGCAAGTAGCTAGGTAGAGAAATCTGTAATTTAAGTATATCTTAAAATACTAAAGTGAAGATAAATCTATATTTGTGGTTAGAAATGGGAGTATTGAGACTAAAACCAAGTGATATGGTAAACCAATCTAACAGAATCATACTATCACTAGTTCAAAGCTGTATTACTGAGGACTCTTGCTCTAAATGAACATAAAAGATTATGGAATTGGGGAGTTTGTTTTCACCTTGTGGAGCAGTAGGGGGAAAAAAAAGGATGAACAGGTGCTTTAAAACATAGGCAGAAAAAAATAACAGGTTATACAATGCAAAAATTTAATATGAACAAAGACCCAAAGAACTGAGAAAAATTCTCCCTTTCAAACTGTAAAAATGTGAAGTCTTTGAATTACTAAAAAAAATTGGCTGAATAAAATATAATATCTGTAGCTGTGACCAGACAAGACTGAGTTGCTGCCCAAGGCCTAGATATTTGGGATGATAATTATGCCAGGCTCAAATTAAGTTGTGATGTCATTAAATTTGGCATCACCCTAGACCACGTATTTCATGCCTTAAAATATTACTCCTCATTGTGTAAACCTTATAGTTATAGAACCTTATAAATTCATTTGTATAATGTTTTAATGATATTCTAAATTTTTTTTTAAAAAAGCAAATTATGAGCTTTGACCCATTTCTCAGTTATTCTTGCTTGAAAAGACTTATTGACTAATATATTTGCATCCACAAATCTTTATCCTATACATTCTCAACTACTAACATTAATCTAGATGCTGGGGATATAACCTTGAAACATGTGGACATGATCTTTACCTTGTTGAAACTTGGATTCTAACAGGAAAAGAGAGGTAAATGGACAATCGCAAGGCAACGTGATATGTGTTATGATGGTAAAAGTAAAGACATTATGAGAAATGTCAAGAGAAATGTCTTGGAGGAGTCAATGCCTATGAAGGCGTCCTAGAGAAAGTAAAGTGTAAACTAAGGTCTACTGTATCATTATCAACTGAGCCAGAAAATAGTAGGGAAATTAGGGAAATGTTTTAGGCAGAGGAAACAGCATGTGCAAAATGCCAGGGGTAGAAAGCATGGATTCCATGCAGGTGGGGAAACTAGAGAGATAAACAGAGGCCAGATTATACACCACTTTAAAGAGACTGTATTTTCTGAAGCTAGAAATAAAATGATGAGATTTACTTTCTAGAACTATTTTTAATCCTCTATATAGAATAATGAAGACAACACTAGAAGTGGAGAAGCTATTTAGAAGGTTGTTTTAGTAGGTCAGGCCAGAGGCAAATTAGGGAAGAGGCAGTTGAGATAAAATGAGATTAAGGGATTCCTTAAGATAAAGAAAATGTAGGACTTGATATTACATAGGAGTGAGTCAGGAGGAGGAATAGAGGAAACAAATGTAACACTATGTTCATTTAATGAACAACTAGGTAAATACAGGCACCATTTAATGAGGGGAGTGAGGATAGGACAGGAATAATGACAAGCCCATTTTCAACATGTTGAATGTGAGGTATATATAGGACGCTAAGCGGGCAGGTGGATATAGTAGTCTGATGCTTAGTATAAGATCTAAGCTGGTAATAGAAATGTGGACATCATCAGCTTATAGATTTTACAATAATGCAAATTCTAAAACCAAATGACATTGGGCAAGGAAAATGGGTAAAGCAAAAGAGCAAAGTGCCAAGGGCTGAACCAGGAGGAAGCCTAACATTTAAGGAATAAGAGTGAGAGAAGCACTGGGAAAGAATTGAGGAAGAGACAGCAGAGAAAACTTCATGTAAATAAGAAGAGTGAAAAAGTTCCTGTGAAAGCAAGTGCTCAATAGTGTCCAATGGGGCTGAGAAGTCAAGCAATACAAGGACTAAGGGGGTCCTTTCTCCTTGTACAGGCCATTTGGTGACATATGAGATCATAGTCTCAAGGTAATATAGGACAGAAGTTAAAATACCATATAGAAATAGCATAACAAATTAAGAAGTTTCCATTAGCATATATAAATGCATATATGTGTATGTACATATATACGTTGTTTGTACCTCCACAAAGTATATACACACATATGTATACATACACTCTCATTCAAACATATTATGATGTGCATACTATTATCATCCTCTTTTCCAGATGAGAAACTGGAGACACAAAGGGCACACAATTAATAAGTGGTAAAGTTAGAAACTGAAATAGGCTGAGGACTTGAATGGGAAGTAAAGAAGTAGAGAATGGGAGTGTAGATAATTCTGTCCAGCAGTATGGCTGTAATTTTCTCGGCGAGCTTTGCCTGGGATGATTGCCCATCAGGTGAAAGCTATCTGAGGACTACTATCCAAATGGCTGACTGAAACCCAAGAGAAAACAAATGGCTTATGAAATAATTTTTTCTTAAATACTGTGTGTTCAAGTAGCAGTGGTAACAACATAAAAAAACTTTCTTTACAATGCACAATTGCCTTGAGCTTTGACAACAATCCACTATTTATTATTTGCCATTAAGCCTAAAATTCAAGTGTAACCTTAAGTGACACTACTTCAAGAATGATTCCAACAAAGTTCCCCCAAGGGATCTACCAATGTAACTACAGTCCCATACACTGTATTTTAAACTTTTAGTATGCCTGTATGAAGTACCCATTTTGTGTGTACATTGTCTGGTGATTGTCCTTCCAGAAACATCTTTATGAAGCCAGGATATGTTCAGTTGGTCAATCTGCTCCATCATGGGAAATTCATTAAATGATAAATTGTCAAATAAGTTGAGTTTTTAATAGTACCTGTATCAGTGAAACATCACTGATTTGTGTGGAATAAAAGAAGAAATTCTTAATAATTTAATTTTCATTTACAAATATTTTAGGAATGTTGTATAGCCACATTCATCATCTACCAGTACTTTATTATAAGCCATTGTTGAATGAGAAACCACATTGAAATATTTGCTATTTGCATGACTTACTACTCTAGTATATGTAATATGAGTGAGAGGATAATTATAATTAGAAAACCTATTTTTAAATGATATTTGGAAACACAGAGTGATCTCCAAAAGTTAAAAAAAGTGAAAAAATACACTTAAATAAAATTGTTAAAATCATGGTAGACGAGTAATTTTTGGAACGTTTAGGACACTGTCTATTCAATTGCCATTATCATTCCAATTTTCAATTTGGTTCTGCTTTCCATCTCTTCCTTAAAAGAAAAACAAAAGTTTCATTTCTAAAAATGAAAACCAGTAACGTTTGCAGTAGCCTCAAGATTTGTTTTACCCACAATTGCCCATTTTCCATAATTGAATTTCCCAATACAGTCCTATGAACTTTATTGTCAGAATGACTGGCTAAAGATGCTCTATTCTCCCCCAAGATGAAGAATTACTTAAGGGATGCTAAACACAATGAATATGAAATTGAAAAAACAATGATTTGGTTTTAACCACAAAAAGCATAATAATACTTAGTTAAGCCAAAATTTTACAAGAAAATAAGTTCTTTTTTCAATATTTTGATATGTTACATTGGTCATGTCAAAATGAGGTTATGCTGTCCCTAGGGCAACCCTGAGAGTCTAATAGGCACTGCTCCAGACCTCACCATTCTCATAAATATGAAGTCTCACATGTCAGCTCAGAGAGAGGTTATGGTGCCCTCCTTCACTGATAAGAGACACATTAGGGGCTGTAGCCCTATACTACAGACCTTATTTTAGCATTGAATACCTGATTTTTAAAGGTCACCTTTCCCATATTAAAGGAAGAATGAGACAGGTAATGTGAGGGCTCCCGTGTACTGACTCCAGGTGCTTACATAAGATTCTTTAAGTTTCTCAATAAGAAACCATACCTCAAGTGACACATGGGTCAAATTTACAGAATATTGAGTGTGAGAGAGAAGTTGGGAGGGGAGGAAGCTTTCCTTCTTTCTATTCCTAGAATGTGATATAGCTGGGATATTCACAAGATTCTCATCTAAAGGAATAAATAAAGCCATGAAATATTTAAAAAGTGCAAGGAAGTAACTGGGGAATACCTCCATGCTTTCTTGATTTTTGTTTTTCTATACTAATACTAAGTTGGAATTTTTAAAATTTCTTTTAACCACCTCTTCCCTGTCTTACAAAGACAACCTTCCTTTGTCTTAACCTGTCTCCTCTTAGATGTGAAATACTCAGAATTATCACTGTGGTTACGCGATAAAGCGATATCTGTACCTCAATCCTTTGGTTTAGACCAGTAAATTCAAGGATAATGACCATGTGGACATCTGCCTTTTCTAAGCTCTCACTACCTAGAACACAGAGAAAATCCACTTGCACTGCACTTGCCTTTTTCTAAAGGGTTATCACTAAAGCCTAGATAAAAACGAACTTCACCATTTTCATTCCAGAGTCAGGTATCCTCACTCAACACACCTTTCCATTCTCTTTCTCTTCTGGCTGATAAAAGACTGAAGTCCTGGTTATTAGACCAAGCTACAGAGATGTGTAAAGAACACAAGGAACATGAGAATGTGAGAAAAATAGGAAAAATGTGTTTAGATGTTAATTTTTATTAAGTGAGGAGTTGCTACTTAGCTTTTTGCCTCCTAAACTTTATCTGCCTCTTCTTACATTAGGGAAAGTCTACCCTTTTAGTTTCCTCAGTAATAGCCTTCAATCTTACCCATCAGAATCTTTCTTCAGAAACCTAAACTGGATTTAGTTATTGCAATGAGAGTTAGCATGAAGTCTTTTTTTTTTTTTTCCAGAAATGATATAGGCAACTAGAAAGCAGACGTTCCAAAGTCGACATTCTCTACAATTAATAATCGATTTGGGTTCACAGAAGCTAAATGTTCCATCATCAAATTCTTCCTCTATTTTCTAAACAGAGACTCTCAAAGATACTGGGTGAGCATATTGATGAAGACTCCGGAGTCAGCTGATGATGATTCTATCATAATTGGCCTTCTTTGCAGGTTCGTTAGATATTTACTTTTTTTTCTACTTTTATTTATCTATGTAGATAAAGTTACTGTTTTTCAGTTGCATTATAGTGTTGCCTATAGCAGCAAGATAATGTCAGAGACTGAGGTAGACTTCTGGTGACTGGGCTCTGTATCCTGAAACACATGTGATTTTTTTCTTTGTCATTTTATTTATTTATGTATTTATTTACTTTTGAGACGGAGTCTCACTCTGTCGCCCAGGCTGGATCCATCTCTTTCTTCACTGTTAAAGCATTATTTGCACACTTTATATGTGAAGCAACTGAGGCCCCATGGGGTTAAGAACTTGCTGAATGTCCCTTTTTTCATAAGGAAAGAAAACATACAGTGCACACCTTATATGCATGGCACCGTATGGCATTCATTGTGCTAATGAAAGACAAAGTAAAAAGGCCCATTTTATGCTATCCATAAGTTTGCAATTGTGAAAAACATTCATCTACACAGAAAATTCAAAATATTATATTACAATTAACAAGTCTACCAGCTATGAGGCCTGGAGTAAATTTAGAGAAGTACCAACTTCTCTAAATCTCAAACTCTATTTTTTTAAATGAAGAAAATTATAAATATTTCTGTAAAATTTTCTGAGGACTACATGAATTAACATACAGAAAGCTCCTGAAGAGGGCCTAGCGTGGTAGGCATTCAGTAATAAACAGTAGTTATTGTTATTCACCAAACTCTGGTGATTTCAACATTTAAATAATTTCTCTTACAGCTTGAATGAGGTGTATTTAGGAAAAATAAAATAAAGTACTGCTTTAAATTGCGGGTAGTAAACATGAAATATTAACCTAAGGAACTGTAGAGGCTAGGTACATAAGTAGTTTAATGAAGGGGTTATATAAATATGGCATTGACAATGGACTTGGACAAAGAAGAAAGAAGGTTGTTGAGAGGTTCCTGAGTTCTGAGGTTGACAGCAACAAATGCAAACTTTACTCTCCTACTAATACTTATTGCAGTTATTAGCAGGTTTAGCACAAAATGAACCCATTAGGTAGCAAAGCAGTTTCTCTTACGTTAACAGGAGGCAGTTTATCCAAAATATCTGACTTATTTAATGCACATGTAGCAATGGACAGAGTTCAGAGGCTCTGATGCATGCTAAGTAGGGGGGCAGAATATAGCTGCAGCTTGCATGTCCAACTAATTATGTTTTAGGTAATGACTTCACGGCATAGCAAATATGCTAAGAACAACAAAATCCTCTGGTATGCTGACCAGTTTTATTTAGAACAATTCTAAGCATGCAATTGTGACTGCCTAAAGCATACGTAAGTTGACCCAACTTCCTTCCTTTCAACTCGTAAAGAATAAATAAGCCCCAACCAATGAAAAGGTTTTTAAATTTCTTAGCAAATAAGATTCCCTTTATTTGTGTAATCTGAATATTTTTCCTTTCTAGTAATGCCAGGACTGAACTATGACAACAGTAATTAACCATGAAATTTCCAAGACTGCTTCTTTGCAAAGATCCCATTTGCATTATAGATCAACAAACCACTTTTTCTAAGAATGAGGATTCAGATTGGCTTTTAATATTGTTGGCTCTTGTTCACTCCTCTACTAGTTGAGAGTACTGGGCAGAGAGTGGTGAACTGGTAAGCCCTAAAGATGCCTATTGCCGTCATTCAGAGTTCTGACAACCTTCTCTTATCAGCTGTTCTGCATATAGAAGAACAATTCATACTCTTGCTAAGGTTAGAAAAGTGAAGTATCCAAAGATATTGCTTTCCAATAAAGTAATAATGCTCCATTAGCTGTTTTGCTGTTACACGTTTTACCACAGACAACTCTTCTTTAGGCTGCCTTCCCGTGTGTGGCCTTGTGATAAATTTTATCAGTGGTCAGCGGGACAGGGTTGCAGGCTGGGCAGTAACACAGTGGCTTTTTATCTAGCTTAGTTCCCCCTCTCTTGCCCCCCACCCAAAGCGGCATTTTCTTGGCATAATTTATGTTGTGGCATTTCTGTCGGTAGATGTGGTGTCAGCAATTTGTGTTCCTAGTGGAAGTTTACATGGAAATGAGATACTTAGTCACAGAATAAAATTAAAGATGGGATAAACTAGTGAAAACTGTAATGCAAAGGTACTTGCGCCTGTTCATATTTTTAATTTTTTTAAGAGGATTGTCTCTTGCTGAGAAAGCTTGTTTTCCAAGTCTCAAACATTGGTACAAATAGTGTGTATAAAGTACACCTAAAGCTAAATTGTCAGCACTTGTGTTAGAAGTTCTTACATTCCAGAGGCATGATAGCAGCAGCATAATATTTTAAGTTAAGGTGATATTTAAAGTTTTAGAACCTAGAATGTTTAAGCACAATTTGTGGTGTTTGTACCTTGGAAAAAAAATACGTACATATGGTATGTATTTTTGTAAAGTTAAAAACTCAGCCCAGTGGAAATTTTAATGGAGAAATCATTTTACTGAATAAATACTCTTTGTCCCCATATGGTTTACCATAAAAAGATTTTCAGTTATCCTATAGCAGGATATTGAGAGCATTTAGAAATAGCTGTGTACTGCATTAGAAATGAAATAAAAGCATTGTTTAGACTTCTTTGCCAAAGACTCTTCAGATAGTTCAAGCTCTACAGTTTAGACTCCCGACTTTTCCATCTCAGAAAGGGTTCTTACATGAATTGAATCTTCATTCCGAGGTACAGCAGACAGGAAGAGAGACACAGATAGTGCTCTTTCATGCATCTACAACCTCTCTAGGGGTTCCCATTTCATTCTTTTCCTCATAGAGAACACATTTCCCAAGAAGCAAGGCTGCACAAAGACATCGTGCATCCTCTGGACGGAGTTTCAGAGCATTACCATACGCAGCTTCCTGCCATCTCATCGAGAACAGATTTTTTTCACTTACATTTTCATATGTTTTTTAAAGTATTTTAAAAATATCTTAATGGCATTTTCCCCCTTCATTAAAATTTCCTAGTTAATCCATTCGTCATATGGACTGTATCTTTGAGTATTTAGTAATATTCTGAGCTGAATGTGAAATGATGGTTACTTTATATACAAAGATATCCAGGAAACAGATTTACTTCCATGAACGATGCCTGAATTTCTGAAACAAGTTTCCTCTAGTCAAACTGGCAAGAAAGACTTGAACTCCATTAGATGGAAATTTTCACTTTTTTGAAACAATTTAAGAACCCGTCTTTAGTAATTTTGATTAAAGATGAATGTTTCAGAACTTGGTCCCTGTGTCCAATGTGTATCTACCATAGTCCCACTAGGGTTCTGAATAGCAGAGCAGTATACCTAGCTTACACATACCAAAATGCCAATATATGTATTCAGCTTTGTAATTATGCCTTTAAAAATACCTTGCCATATTTAGCCACTCCTAAATATGTATTTACACAAGTCTACACACTGTAAGTGTTTACCTGGGAGACAGGAAAGGTCTCTCTGGTAAATAATATGGTTTTATAGCTTTTCATGAAGGAATTTTTTGTTTGCTATGTAAAAAAATCAGCAACTCTCAGCTATAATTTAATAAAATTTTTCTTTCCCTGTAAATTTACTGCATAGCACTTGAGGTAAAGTCCTCCAATTTTTTTTTTTTTTAAAGACAACACTGGTGTTAGCTTTGGATACAGAGTGGCTTTGATTCATTTTACGAAAGACTTCAGACCTGGATATGATTTCTGAAGACCCAACAAATAAAAATAACCTGTCAGATATATTTTAGAGCTAAGGTTATTGAGTCATTACCCTTTTTCTCAGATTTTTAAATATCAGAATCTCTAGGAAGATCCAGATGATTTAAAATGACTTTGCCCTGAATTTTCTAGATCATGGCCTTATTTTTACACTTTCTATTACATGAGTGGATGTAGGTAAAACAATCTCAACTGATAAGTAAAATTATAAAATTCACAATATGAATAAATTCGGACAGAAAAGCAGAATACATTTCCCAGTATGCCAGTTCAAGGACAGAAAATTTTTAGTGCATATGCCAAATTACAAAAAAAAAGTGGTCTTAAGCAATTTAGTTTATCTAACTTACTCTTTTGAATCTGTAAATTAGGCTGTGACCTAAACTAGAACGAATGAATGATAGGTGCAGACTTAGATTTTAAGTACAGAATATTAAAGAGAAAAATATATCTTTTTTAAAAAGACAAGCTTGTTCTTTCTTAATAAATTGAAAGATACAAAGTAAAATAGAACATCCTTGGAGTTGAAGAGTTATCCTGATATTTGGTAGATTCTCAAAACGCATTCTCCATCCCCTTCCTTTCCCTAACTTTTCTCTCCTCTTAGAATCTGAGACTTTAAAAATCACCTGACATTAACCAAATGCTCCTTCCCACTCCTGAGCCACTTTTGGGTCCTGGACAAGGATATAATTTAATTTGGAATCCTTTAAAGTATTTTAAGAGGGAAGATCTCTCTAAAGGTATCACTCTTGTAGTTACTTCACTTCCTTCTAGAAGATAAATGTGCAGGATTTCCAGCAGTTTCTCTCTGGAACCATAGAAGATTTCCCTGTCATCAGTGGACTTAGAGACTAAGAATAGAGGAGCAAAGAGAGAGGCCCTTTACCTGAATCCTAAAGACACTTAATAAACTATGGCTTTACATTTAAAGGATTCCTCCTCTCTTTCTTTGTTCTGTGTCTTTCAAGAATTTTCCCTTTCAGAATCTTTGTGTGCATGGGTGTTTGCGCACAGAGGGTGTGAGACTGATGTGTGTTGAGAAAGTGAGAAATATAGGCATTTTTAGCAAGTCCAGGTAAGGAAACACTGCAGGCTTTTTCAGGATATAAACATATCAAGTCTTTTTTTAAGGGCCCCAATTATTTATGTTCCGCATAAAAAGCATGCTGAAATTTGTCAATGTAAACAGGTGTTTGTATGTCTTCTTATGTCATATCTACGTACAGCTTGGAAGAGATCAAGAGAGAAAGAGATGGAGACAGTGTATGTGTCTGTAGTGGTGTGAGTGTGTTTTATATATAAAATATAAGGTATGAAAATATTCATATCCTAAATTCAGATGTTTTAAAGTACTTGTAAACCTTTTTCTTCCATTTGTTCTCAAAATGTTGAAAGATGCATCCTGTTACAAAGGATTAAAACAATTCTTTAAAATGTGAAAACAGAATTTATTTATTTTTCAATATACTAGAAATTTAAATTAAAAGATATGCTAGATGGACATGGAACAGAGGGTTTTGCAAGTAGATCAATAATTCAAATCTGACACAGAGAGCACTGAATACCCTACAGCTGCCTATTATGAGTATCTAAATCGAATGCAACGAATAAACATTATATTTTCATACGAATTTTATACCTACTCTGCTAATTGAAAGAGAACATAGTGTGCTCTTCCTGTTTTCAATTTACACTTTTGAAAATTATTCATTTTACATTTTCACAAAAGTAATAGTAAATTCATTGTCATTCAAGTAATACCCACACATATATCTCCAAAGGACACAAATAATATGTTCCCCACCTTTTGAGTATGAACCAGCAAGGTATAACTCTTTCCACTCCATCCTAGATTCCCATATACTTTTAGACATGGCAGGTTAGAAAGAACACTCCTATATGCAGTACACAAATCCATTAACGGCCATGCTGAATTTTGTCACCAGGTACTGCAAGAACTAACAAATGAGCTAAATCACTGACCCTTATGTTGGAGTCAGAGTCTGTTAGAAGAAGCACTGTCTTCTGTCTCTTAATATATCCCAGATATTTGGGGAAACACAATTATTTCTATCCACTTACTTCTGACCAGTCACACCACACCTTATCCCCACTGAGACCCAGGCACAAATTCAGAGTGCCAGCTTAAGTAACAAATGCCTGCTGTGTTCAAGATTGCTCGTCCACCTCCTTGCCTATTTTCTTGGAAACAGACGTGTATATTTGACTCTCTTCCCTGAAGATTATTTCCTGAAGCTATGACAAGATCGCAGAACTTTAGAATTTGACTGGAACCTGAGACCTGCATTCATTAAGATGTGGGATGTTGTGAAGGAGACTCAGCTAGAATTAAGAAATTACACTTCAGTGTGGCTGCGAAGTGTAATCTCAAATGTACATTATCTAAAATTCCTAAGTGGCAGTGCCATTCTAATCCTCACTGGTTGAATCCATCCTGGTACATTGCATTGAGCTTCTCTAATGTTACCTTGTAAGCCTACACAGTATTCAGGAATAATAACATAAAGTTATAGGGGAAACACAGCCGTATCCTACAGAGTGCAGTTAAAAGCACTGGGACCAGTTAGAGGAAAATAGAGGAAATTTGGAACTCCCTTCAAATATCTGAAAGACTGTCATGCAGTTCACAATCTTTTTTCTTTCACCACTTTAAGTAGATCATGAAAGACTGTCATGCAGTCTTTCAGGGTAGATTAGGCTTATTTTGTATGAAAGCACCGTAAGGTAGAGTTTGACTGAATATGAAATGCTTTCTGGAAGTTGTGCTGCACCATGAAGAAAATAACTGTCTCAAGAAAGCCCAGGCAGCATCCAAGAATAGGGTAGATGACTTTTTGGAGGTTGGGCTAGATGGCCTTTGACCCCTTTTTCATTGCTGAATTTGTGTGAATCTAAAAAACCATCCCCGTTTGGGGAGTTTTCACCTGTGCTCCTGGAGAAGTATCAGGGTACTGTCAAATCAGAGTCACCCCAGTGAGGCATATTTTTGTTTGATCTTTTCTAAGCCTAGGATTTCTGTCAAGGAATCTGAATTCCCTGCAGGGAATATTATCATAAAAAGAACATGAGTTCTACAATCAGAGAACCCTGGTTTAGAATCCTGGCTCTTCCATTTTATTCACTGTGTAAATTTGAGGAAAGCATTGAGCTAAAGAATCTTAGTCATAAAAGTGAGGATTATTATTCCCATCTCATAGGATAGTTGTGAGCATAAAAATCATCTGAATATGCCTGGTGTATGCATTAGGTGCCTATTGTGGCAGCTGCATTAAGACATAATACATAGGTATTGTGACCTAAAAAGCCCACTCCTAGACATGATCGGAAAGGATGCTTATATTGCAGTAAC
Source organism: Mandrillus leucophaeus (assembly GCF_000951045.1). Lineage (NCBI taxonomy): Eukaryota > Metazoa > Chordata > Mammalia > Primates > Cercopithecidae > Mandrillus > Mandrillus leucophaeus. Next base: position 2,150,829 of record NW_012101887.1, on the reverse strand, counting down.
TTCAATGTAGTGAGTTATGATGATGTATGTCAATTACCTGCTTCTAAAAAGGCTCCCTTTTCTATTAAGAACACACACATTTCTATTATTCTGGAATAGGAAAAAGATCCTGTGGTGGTTTGTAGCATCTTAGAAAATGGTGCTACAAACATATCAAATGTGGTAAATGAAATAATAATCACAGTGATGAACTTTATCAAAATTTACATGAGATAAATAATGCAAAGGCAGGGGAAATTATTCCCTACTAGGAGTAGAAATCCTCAGCATAGCTCATTCTTAATTTCAAGATTCTCCCAGTAATGCAGAGTCTATCTGATTATTATTTCTTTATGTGTTTCAAAATCAAGCACCGATGGATTAAAGCATTGGTCACATGTACAAGAGAATTGCCTGATTTCTTTGCTAAAGAGATACTTTTCACTCTTGGCATATGATTCCTAAATTTCCAAACTAAATGTTTTGGTCTTTCAACTGGGAGGATGATTATTTTCACCTATTAATGGCTGATGGGTTTGATCCAACAAAAGTGCTGAGTTTATTAACCAGTTATTCTGTATAGCATACCCCCTGTTAAAATTAATATGTATAATCCTCTGTATTTATTCTTGCCTCCAGTATTAACCTATTTATATTTAACATGGCTATTCCATCGAAATTGGTATCAATGATCTTTAATCTAGTCAATCTTCATCACGTGTATGGGGGATTTCTGGCATGAATTTGGACTTTCACCATGCCTTGAAGGACACTGCCAGAGCTTCTGGGTTCTTTGCAGTAAGAACAAGAACATGCAATTCACACTGAACACGTGGCATAGGTTATAATTCATGCTGAAATGATTCTGTATGCCCAAGTGGGGATGATTAGATTTAATGAAAACATTTACCCCTAACTTAGATTGGTAACCTTAAATATTCAGCAAAGTGAGGCAATCTTTTCAACTAGTTGAATTCGTTTAGGAAAGCTAGTTATAATACACAACTTCATGCAGCAACCAGAAATGTGAGTAGTTGGCAAATGGGGATACATGTTGCAGGAACACAATTCTCTCACTCTAGCACAAGTGTACATGTAAACAAGAAAAAGGGCAAGTTGTCCAAAGGCTTTGGGACAGCCTCTGGCATCCTGCCCTACCTTCATGTGGCAGTAATTTCCCTGGGCAAGAGGCAGAAGGCCTCGCCCTGACACACAGTGTCTGCCTTGCTTCCCACATAAAAACCCACAAGCAAGTATGACCCAGTGAGTATTAAGAAGAAAGTCCTGACCTGACCACACAGCAATTCTGGAGCATGAGCAATGGACGCTGCCGTGCTCCTGGCAAGAGTCTAACTGCATGCAATTTAAAAATGGGCATAATAAAATGACTTTGTCAGGAGTCCCACTGGAGCATTGGCAATTGAGTACATATTCTCCACTTGGTAGGGACGACCACGGAACAGCATGAACTCTACGCCTTGGCAGCAAGGGAACTTGGTGATAGCGTTTTCCTAAACTGAAATGAAATGAATGATTTGTCCTGATACTTAAAATTTATCTAATATGTTAAATCACCTCTAAAGATAAAAACTAAAGATTTGAAGAGAGATTTGTGAATCTTATAAAACAAAAATATAGTTAGACAATAAGGTTTTTGCTTGTCCAGAATGATTTTAAAATATGATAAGAAGCATCAGTAAACTAAAATGTAAAATCAAGTACTAAAATACTTGTTCATAATTCAAGGACTGATGAGTATGGACAAACTCCTACAATAATTCAGAGAGTGCTTGTGATCACTGAAAAAGCTCGTTTATACATTTAGTTATTACAGAGTTTAGTAAATATCAAGCACTGAGCTAGGCCCTAAACAAGTACGAATATAAGTAAGCTCCACCCTAATAAAAATCTATTCATGGGTGTTGGATATCAATCCTTTGGATAGTAAAAGGATAGTGGTAGAAACAACAGAAATATGAATAAAGGTATTAAAAAGAAAAAAATAAATATTCCATAAGAACGTTCAATATTTTTTTAAACTTCCCAGTGTGAAACTGGGTCTTCACTTTCCTGTCTGTCCCCTGTTAGATTGCTTCATTGTTCAGAGACACTGCCTAACTTTCCTACAAGGTCAGGATTATTGTTACCTTTCTTTTTTGTAACTAGCCTTTGTTTGCTTGCTTGCTTGATTGATTTTGAAACAGGGTCTCACTCTGTCACCCAGGCTTGAGTGCAGTGGCATGAACACAGCTCACTGCAGCGTCGACCTCCTGGGCTCAAGTGATTCTCCTGCCTCAGCACCCTATATAGCTGGGACCACAAGTGCACACCACCACACTCCACTAATTTATTTATTTTTTATATTCATAGAGGCCGGGTCTCACTTTGTTGCCCAGGCTAATCTCAAACTCCTGGCTCAAGCAGCCCCCCCACCTTAGCCTCCCAAAGTGCCAGGATTACAGGTGTGAACCACTGTGCTCAGTGCTTTTGATCTATTGACCCAAAGAAGACATGCATAGTCCCATAAACTCAGTGCTTCTGCCCTAAGGAAAGTATTAAGATTTCTTTCATCGTAATATTGTGTTTCCTCATAAAACACAAATGAGGGCAGAGGACAGCTTTCTGATGGACACTGCTAACCTCGGGGAGCATGGATCCTGGGGATAGAGTGAAGAAGGGGGCAAAGCTTCCATTCTCTGAGTTCCTGGTACAATGTGGTCAAGCCATTTCATTATTTATTATCGACTTCAATCTCAAACTCTGTTTGATTTGAAAAACACCATCTTATTACACAAAACAAAACAAACCTGAAATTGCTTCACAGCATATAGTACAAAGATATAGAGTACATATGATCCACGCAGAACGACAGAAACAGGGCATCAAGTATGTAAATCTTTTCCCTAACGTGCCCAAGATTTTACAAACAAAATGAAGAACCTGTCAATGGGGCTGAAATTGAACCACTCAAGCCAGGCTCAGTGTTTATAAATGAGGAAGAGCCAAACCAATAATAATATTGTGGCATTGATTCTTTACAGTCTCACTCACACCCACCTCATCACTTAATATATTTTTTTCTCCTAATATGTGTTCAGTCTCTTTTGACAGCTTGGCTCGGAGCTTAGATAATAAAGCCAAACCATATCCCTTTGGTTGGACTCAAGCTTGGCTGGACTTTCAGTGACTTCCACATATTAAGATCCACTCTCACAAAAGGCTTTATATAATAAAAAAGCCACCTATCTAACAAGTAACAAGCATCATCATTTCTGGATTGGTTCTATCAACCAGTCACTGTGCTTAGGGCTTTACATGTAGTATGTGAGTTAATTCTCACAATAACACTCTGAGAGAGGTATCCTTAACCTCATTTTACAGATTAGGAAAGTCAGAACTTTTCCAAGATCACAGAACTAGCAAATGGTATGCCATTGATTCTATCAACTACGTTCAGACTTTTGCAGGTTCTTAGAATGTTCTGCCATACCTTGAGGCTTTCACAGGCTAGGATCCCTGCTTTTAAAAATGTAGGAAGCTTCACTTCGCTGCAACATGTGAAGACTGGCCAGCATCTCCTAAAGAATCTAATGAGGAAACAGATTGCTCACTTTCAGGTGGTACAAGAGGCTTAATGTTCGCGAACATGCAGCTGATTGCTAACTCTCACCCTTTGTCACCACCTCCAGCAATAAGAAAAAAATTAGGACTCCTGCATACTCCCACTGCAGATCAGTTTGATTTGTGATCTTTTATTTCTTTTTTAACGTAGTCAAGATAGTCTGATGTTCCCTGTATACAAATATTGGGGGAGAGGTTACACAAAGTGTGAGTTACCTCAGGCCAAACCTAAAATAGCCCTGGTTCTCCCATCCCCAAACTTCAAAGTCAGCCCCATCCTCCCTGCTTCTTCTTCTGCGGTGACTCTGCAGCAGTCACAGGCCAAACAGCCTGGGTGGTCCCCCATACCCAAGCATTCCCTGAGCCAGGCAGCAACCACATACCCTCATTCTGGGATAGGGTAGGCAGGGGAGAAAAAGATAGAGCTGATAAACACACCCTGGCTTCCCTGAACTCCCTTTTGGGGAAAGTCAACAATATACAAGCTGACTGTGCTTACACAAGGCAAAGCTTTCCAACAGTAGAGCATTGTCTGTGCTGCCTAAGATTTTTCCTTCCTTACTCCAGTATAGCAATATGGGAGGCCACGTGGCACTTCACGGGTGGTGGGAAGATCATGAAACGGGAAGGAAAAAGACCGACGTCTAAATTCCTAACTCTCGATGGCAATCATTATTCCTCACTTCATATTTCTTCAGGTACTAGGCACTAAGGCTTATTTGTTTGTTCACTTATTTCCTGAAGATGGGAAAAAAGTATTTTTCTCAAATCTCCTCAGCCTTTGACTCTGTTATAAAGCATTGATTTATGGCAAATAAATTTCAGTCTTCAAGAGAACTCAAGAGGAATCAACTTCAACATCTTCTAGAGAGCAGACAGGAGCTCTCAGTGGGTGCGCTACACTCACTTTTGTGGAAAGAGAAAAGAGGATTTTTAAACTCAAGATAACTTTTAGTGGAATCGGGAACTGAACAGTAACATTATCACAGTTGTGCATTAGAAAATCCTCTTTCTCCAGCGTGAAATGAGACTTTAATCTGAGGGATGTTATCCAGAAACGCGTGGTAGAAACAGAGAGCCACAAGCCTGTGGAGTTCTAGGGGAAGTGCCTTTTCTTCACGAAACCCATAAGTAAACCAGATCTAGTATCTAGAAGAATACAAAGGTTTTCTGAATGTTTTTTTAAAAAAGAGTGCTGGGGTGGGGGGTCTGGATATTCTAAGGCCGTGTGCTGGAGGGTGTGGGGAAAGAACTGGCTTTTCTTTGAAACAAGAAGATGCATTTGGCACCTCTGTCCAACAGATACCTGGAGCAGATTCTATGGTCACAAGCTGTTATATCTAATTTTCTTCCCCCTAGTTTTCTTTATTGTGAGTCCCATACTGTTTTGAGTCTTTCCATCCTTTACAACTGTTGAATCTCTTCTACAGATCTGTAAAAACAAACAAACCATTTCCAGATTACCAGCCAGCAACACCACATCCTGTGTTACAGCTGATGATAAGGAAGGAGGCAGGTAGTCCTCCAAACACATCTAGGAAGCATCCTCCTTCTTCGAACAGAAGCACACAGCATTCAATTCCAGCCAACATTTATTTGACCTTGTGGTCTACTGAGCTGAAATGGTTACACTCTTCTTTTTCTCTAAATATATAAATTATACTTTTCCTTTGATATTTTTACTCTTTTCAAATTTTCACATATAAGAAAACAACCTCCTGGGGGAAAGCTGTATTGGCTTTCACTATGAGCCCCAGGTGTATCCTAATTAGTTTTAAACTTATATAAAAAAAAAAAAATTCAAGTTGAAGACAGCTAAAGCAACCAGCAGCCATAGTTTGGGCTAATTAACTCTTCTGGTAATAGTGACTAGCAACTGTGGTCTCAAAGATGTGATGATGATGTAGCTACCCAGGATCATATCTGCTCTTTTAATTTCTTTTAAGTTAATCAGCTTAGCAGTAATTAGCAACCTAAAATTATTTTTGTCTCTAGCTATTATTTATTCTTTTCCTCTTCCATTTACATGTTCTTCATTCTCTCCCAGCAAAACGCTCCAATCACCACTTAAAATACAGGAGTTTTCTTCTTCTCCCTCCTCCCCAAACATGTGCAAACATACACTGAAGAGGGCAAACACGGGGTCTAATGTTATCTTTGTGTCCTGAATTTTGTATTCTCAGAACCAAAGGTAGACTGAGTATGAGCCAAAAAGGGGGAAAGTATTGTCATACTCCACTGTCTCAGACAACTCCTAGAATATTTCCCATCTTCCTCATCTCCTCAAGGAAATGCTGTGCCCACTGGGAGCAGTCTCTTCCTAACTGATTTGTAATATAAGGAAAACCACACCTGATGTTATAGTTGGCCCAGGGAGAGACCTACATGCCCTAATCATGCACAGCTGTACAGCCTTCTGGGCTATCCTGTGACAGCCAGCAAATGGGCTGGAAAGACGGCAATAAAAATGCATTCAGTCCTACTGACTCCTCCTCACCACCCTGTAAGGGAAGGTTGCATTTCAGGACAACCTGTGTTTTGTCCAGCTTATACCTTATATTGCCTAAGAAGTCTACTCAGAAAACTTAGACAAGAAATAATTCTCTAATCTTCTATTGAGGAAAGAGAATATTGGCCCAGAATTCAAAAGAGCTACCCTCTCACTCCTTCTCTGCCATTAACTAGTTTTGTGACTTTATAGAAATCAGTGTCTTCTCATAAAATTAAGCCACAGAATTTCTAAGGTCTCTTCCACCTCTAAAGGTTCTATGAAGGGACAGTTTTTCCATTAGCCCTTTTGAAGACTAATTGCTAACTTCTGTATAGATGTAAGGTGGAGGAATCAGACTCAAAGAAACGCAGATATACACTTCATGGGACTTGAAGGGAATTTTCAAAGACACTCTGTTCTGAAATCAAGAGAACTCTTGCAAGGTCAATGTTGGTTATAATATCTACATGAAACATAATTTTTTCTGATACACTGTTCACCAGTCAGAGGTTAACTTGAGATTCCCTGGCGAAGCAGTAAAGCAACTCTAAAAGTTGAACTAAAATGAATATATATGATTACAACAATAGCAACACCAAATGAACATTTTAGTCCTTATTTTGTGCCAGACACGGAGTTAGGGATTTCTGCATGTGTTATCTCAGCGCAGCATTATACACACGCTCTGTCCTCTCATTCTGTTCTCCAATTATCCCCCAAGCTGGCCTGCCATCTGCCCACCTCCTGCACAGAGATGTTGTATGAGAAAGGACCTTTATGCATAGGCACACCCAATCAGCTCTTGTCCACCCTAAGGCCTTCCACAAACCATCATCTCAATTGATTGCCTCCCTGTGGAAGGAAAAGAACTCCATATTTGTCAAAAAGAAAAGAAGTCTCAGTGTTTTTCTTTTTTTTCTTGGTGTATTTCCTTCAAGTCTCCAGGAGTATTTTATCTACACAAGGAGGGACACTCTAGTATCTAGATCAATATCTGCAAAACCTTTTAAGCCGTAATAACCACGATCTTCAGCACTCAATATATTTTGACAAGACCCCTCTCTATGTCAAGTGAGATGAGTAAACTATGTCAAGTGAGATGGGTAAATTCTTAGGCAGGGATTTTTAGACCCACTCCTTTCAGTAGAAAGGTCCATAATCATTAAGTCAAATGCAAGGGGAAAAGCATTCCCAATGATATAGTTTTGATCCCCTATAAGTCCAACTAGCACAAACTTCATCACTACACTGTAGTGTTGCTAACTAATGAGTTGAATTTTGGCAGCCCATTAATCTTAATTTTGTAAACATTGATTTTTTTTTCCCCCTAGGTTTTGAATGGAGCTAAAATTAGTTCTTTTTTTTTTTTTCTTTTTCTTTTTTTTTAAGTTTAACCTCCATTTCAACTTCCTGCTACTGGGTTTTTTATTACAACAAACAGCTCTATCCTTGACCGGGGTCTAAAAAGAAGTCAGAAGACTTCTGGGAATTATGGCTCCACCTCTCATTTTGTTTCACACGCTTCCCTGTCCCCTTTGGGACATGGAGCCACCACTGACTTCTAAGGAAACTCACTTGAGGCTCAATTAAAACTACGGGCACTGAGAAGAGGCAGCATGTCCTCACCTTTTTCTCCCCAGTGAGGACTGTTTTAAGGACTAATCCGACATAGGAAGTCTTTTGTGGACTTACAGGATAAGATAAAACTTGGAGGCATACCACAGAACTCACTCATTTGACAATTGCTGGATCATCTCAAGTTACCCCCATAAGTGTAAATGCCTAAGATTGAAACTGGAAGGAACTGTCCCATCAAAGGGAGCGTTCATGGCTTCCAATCTTTCCCCAGCTCCCTCTGGCTTATTAGCCATTGCCACTTAGCAAACACAGTATAGGGAAGAGCAGTTTTATTAGTGTAAGAGAATGTAAGAACTACACTCCACTGAGTTACGATAGCTAAGACAGTCATTACACATCGCCCATTTTCTCATTATGCTCTCTGCTCTCTCTTAGCATCTCCTCACTTACAATAGGCTAGATAGTCTATCCCTCTTCCTTTTTCTCCAGGGTAACCTATTCCAGAAGGCTTTCAGCCCCTTCCCTTATTTTTCTCAAACCTACCATATTGCAGCCTCCCAGACACTCTCTTCCCTTCTCTATTGCACTCATTTAGTCTGTTCCCATGATTTCAGATTTATACTGTTAAATACCAGTCCAGTCTCTGAGCATCCTTTGCTCACTTGTGACAAACCAAACAATCACATTTCTTCCACAGAAGCATCCTGACATTTATCACTCTTCTTCAAGTTTTCATGTTACTCACTGAAATTCTAAAAGGAGTCAACAAATCCATCTGTGAGGTAATCTTTTCACTGTATTGCATTTCGCTATATTAGTGGTGATGATAAGAAAAGGCCCAATTGTCAGACAGCCAGGTAGAATCCTGGTTCTGTGCTATATACTGTTTCTGTGTCCTTGGGTACACTACATAAGCTCTCTGAGCCTCATTTTTTTCCATCTACACATTGAAGATAGGACAGTCTGCCTCACAACGTAGTTGTGAAAAGTAAAAGAGATCCTGTGTGTAAATCTTCAGCATAGTGCCTAGCACACAATAGATCCTTAATAAATATTAGCTACAAAACAAAACCATACCAAATTGTTTTAAAGATTATACCCTTAGCTCCCAATTGCAGTTTGAGGGTTGTCACCCAGATGTACAATTCCATGTTTAGAAATATTTTATTCTAGAGTATGAGAAATATGGAAATGTGTGTGTCTGTGCATGTAATTTTAATCTATCCTATACTCACCTGCCTCCATGTCTGAAATCAAGTAATAAATGCCCACATTTCATATGATGTTGTAAATTAGCACTATGAAAAATAGAAAGAGATAGAAATGTAATCCCTCCTTTCTGAAATCTATCTAGAAAAGAAGGCACACAATTGACAAGTGAATAATAGCTACATGAGAGCCCATTCACAAACCTGTAATACTTGTTGGCTGAATGAGTGGCATAGACAGTTATTTGAGTTAAGACAATCCCTGCCTGACATGTCCTAGGAAGTATTCAGGGAGTAAGAAGAATTAAAGCTTGGCCTTGAAACACAGGCCTGTTTGGATCAGATTAGAAAAGTGGGGTGAACATTACCAGCAGTGGAATTTCAGAAAGAGTAGCCCAGAGTCTGGTCAGAATAGAGTATATTCAGCAGATAGTTATGTTCAGAATTTTGCTGGAGCAGAGCAGGAAGATTTTGTACCTACATTCAACGAAAGGCATAATGGGATTAGCTTATGTTGAATTCCTGGGTATGGACTTTGGCTTTGAATTTCCCATTGTGATCCAGGTGTGAGAAAGAAGTTTCATCTGGAAAACTATCTCCCAGCAATTGATAGTGGTTCATTAGAAATCTGTGTTCTTAGGTCATGGGCTCTTAAGCAAACAAAGAATGATTGATTACTAATGTCTACCATGAGGAAGGGGAAAGAAGTGGCCTATATGTTTTAAGTCCACCATGTAGGCAATACAAACAATGTGGATCAATGAGTGCAATTTTAGCGACAAAGTAACATGATAAAAGAGATGTTTTAAAAAGATCAATTTGGCAACAGATCATGGGATGGACTGCTGAGAGAGACGAAGCAAGAAAACCAGAACCTGGTTTGCCAGAACCAGAATAGCAACCATGTAAATAAATATAGAAGAAGGAATGAATTTAGGAGATTGTAAGAGCAATTTGGCCGGATGTGGTTGTGCGTGCTGGTAGTCCCAGCTATTCTGGAGGCAGAAGTGAATTTCCTGAGCGCAGGAGTTTGAGGCTACAGTGAGCTATGATTATGCCTCTGTACTACAGCCTGGGCAACAGAGTTAGACCCCATCTCTTAAAAAGAAATAAAAAGAAAAAAAAAGAGATTTTATTAAAAGAAAATCAATATACCTAGCACAAATACTAAAGGGTCTTGAAACCAAGTTGAGACATTTTGATTCTTGAGAAGGGTACCATATTGGCTAGTTCTTACAAAAGGAAAGATTGGTTTATTTCATTCATCTATTACCAAGTATTGTGACTTAGCAGAAAGTAAGGGCATTTGAGATGGAGTACAGATAAGCTCTGACTGATGATAGATAAAGAACGATTTGTATGTGGTGACTTCTAAGCTCAGTGAGTATTTTGGTAAACCTGGTAAAAGTTTGATGTCAAAGCAGGGGCCCACTTAGAGGGAGTCAATGACCATGAGCAGAAATGGTGGAAGACACTAAACATAAATCTCGCCTTGTCATGATCTTGACCAGTAGCTCTGGCCATGACTTATTTCACCCACTCTTATCTTTCCATTTTGTTCACAATGTATACAAAATGGCACCATGGCAGTTAAGCCAGAAGCAAAGACACAGGGCTGAAGTCAGATCTAGTTTCAAGGACAGGTAACTCAAAAGACCTCTTGGAGCAAGGGCAGAGAGAAAAGGGACTGTTCCTATAATCATTGACACTGCAAAGTTTATTTATTTATTTATTTATTTATTCATTCATTCATTCATTGAAGGACCATTATACATGAAGCTCTGAACTAAAAGCCATTTCAGCCAGGTGTGGTGGCTCTTTCCTATAATCTAAACACTTGGGGAAGCTGAGGTGGGAGGATCACTTGAGCCCAGGAGTTTGAGACCAACCTGGGCAACAAAGTGAGATCCTATCTCTACAAATAATGATAATAATAGCCATTTTAAAATTATGAGTGACGTACATATCCTCCAGACACACATGCTCGACCCAGCAGAAAAGACATGCATATATTAAAATGAAGGAATACAGTGAGAAATGTCAGAGGCCACAGATAGCAAATGTCCCTGCCTTGTATCTAGCCAGTAATAGTCTTGGATATGCTGTTTTCTGGAATGTCATCATTAAGATATCAGAGGAAAATTCACAAGTTAAGTGAAGGGACGTATGACTTGGGGGACAGGAATAACCACTCACCTAAGTGCTGAATCACAGAGATTCCCCAAAGCTAGACAAAAGGGAAGAACAAATAAGGAGGAGCTGTTTGCAGAAGGACTGGCCCTGACAGGGACTCCCTTCTCATGGCACAAATATGCTGATTATGTGTCTCCAACCAGACCGAGGGAAAGATGTTTAGAACATTTCCTTAGACAATGGTCCAATTGAGAGGTCACTTCCTGCCACTTTCCATCCCCTGAGGGGGAATCCCATACTGGCTCCCAGTACACAGTGATGGCTATGTTGAAAGCCAGGGTTCCGAACAAATGCCTGTTTGCCAGAGTCATAGGCTTCTACTTTGAGGGTAAGGGATGAATTACAGATGAGTATTCTTGCTAAAACGTCCACTCAAATATAATGCAATCTGTACAGTTTTTCAATTCACAGCGTTGCAAAGTAGCTGTCAGTGTTTTCCTATGCTTCGTTTACTCTATGATTTTTTCATATCATCTGAAAAACAGAAATTCATTGCTCCCAAATGAGCAACATTTTGAACTCAACCCTGACCCTCACATGATAAAAATCTGTGCCATCGAAAAGAAACATAAAGTGTTTTGTTGTTTTGTTCTGTCTCTTCCCCTGAAAGCCATCCAAGGGCAGAATCCTGTTGCCTGCATTCACAATGAAGATGACATGGAAAGAACATGGTATTTTAGACAGAGCTTTCAAAAAAAATCCATATAAGGGCAAAAAGAAACATTTGATGCTGAATTCTTTCCTAATTTAAGACACTGAGTCCAGTTATAATTTTTTATTTTTTTAAATAAAGGAATAAGAAGAATTTTAAGGCAAAATCTCCTGGGATTTCTTGTGTGAGCTGAAAGAAGTGATGAGCAAACATTGTCCAAATCACTGAAGAAATTCCACACAACCTAAATGTCCTCTTTGTGTGCATAGTCAGCACCAGACTGCACGAAAGATCTTGTCCTCTCCCTCACTCTCGTCTTCATCACTTGTGTCTCAACACAACTCCATACTCTAAAATTTAAACATGTTTGTATGTTGTTTTGCAACTGCTCCCAAGTTATTTCATAAGAACATTGCATAATGTGATGTTTATCATAGCAGATGATCCACACTGGAATCACCTGAGGTTTCATTAAAATGCAGATTTTTGGCCAGGTGCAATGGCTCATGCCTGAGATCCCCACACTTTAGTAGGCCAAGGCAGGACGATTGCCAGAGCCCAGGAGTTCAAGACCTGCCTGGGCAACATAACAAAACTTTGTCTCCACACACACACACACACACACACACACACACACACACACACAAAATGTCTTTAAAAATCAGTTGGGTGCAGTGGCAGGCACCCCTTTAGTTACAGCAACTGAGGAGGCTCAGGTGGGAGGATCTCTTGAGTCCAGGAGTTTTAGGTTGTGATGAGCCATAATCATGCCACTGTACTCCAGCTTGGGCAACAGAGAAAGACCTCAACTCAATTTTTAAAAAATCCACCCAATGTAGAATATCTATTTAAGGGGTCTGGGTATCTGCACTGTAAGAAGACAATCCTGGGGTTTGCAACCACTTCGTAAAGAATGCTGAACTTTGAACTCTCATCTTAGTTCCACCATTAAACATTCACTGTGGACTTCCAGTCAGTCATTTAAGTTCTGTGCCTCAGTTTTTTCAACTGTTACATATGGTTATTGTGAGATAATATATGGAGAAGTACTCATACATATAAGAAAATTGTGTATGCACCTGTGAATTCCTTAGTGAGATGATAAACTGTGAGACCCAGGAATCTCTTTATTTTCCCATTGGCAATGTCATATTTGTAGCTAGATTTCTGTAAATAGCTGATTAATATACTATATAGCATATTACAAGTATTAGAAGCATTTGCACACTGATACCTTGAGAAATTCAATTAACCCCCAGGAGTCCAGACCACTATAGGATTTACCTTGGCACCTTTAACACTAAAGAGGGTCTTCTGTGGGACTTGCAGTTTAATTAACTATCAGAGATTTCTAACAAAGCTCGTAAGGTGAACATGTAAGGCCTCTTTGCTAATTTATATAACTGCCAACAGAAAAATAACTCACGAAGCCTGATAAGTCAAGTTGACCTACCCAACAGAAGATTAGAGTAAGACGTTTAGTTTTTAATTCTAAAAAGTTGTATTGAGGACTGTCTTAATCAGTTTGGACTGCTATAACAAAAATATCACAGACTGAGTGACTTAAATAACAAAAATTTATTTCTCAGTTCTGGAGGCTGGAAAGTTTGAGATCAGCATGCCAGCTGATTCAGTTCCTGGTGAGGGCCCTCATTGTGATTTTCCTTGCTGTATCCTCACATAGCAGAGAGTGCCTCTTCTTATAAGGGCACTAATCCCATTATAGGGCCCCACCCTCATAACCTCACAGAATTTTAAGTACCTCCCAAAGACTTCACCTCCAAATGCCATTACATTGGGGGCATGAATGTAGAGGGGACACAAACAGTCCATAGCAAGGACATTCTTTTAATGCTTTCTCATGTCAAATATTTGAGAACTATATGATATCCCTATTTCACAAACAAATAAACTGAATCATAGGGAAGTTAAGTGGCTCGTGATATGTCTGTCTCCAGGAGATGGAAAGACCTGCCAAATGGCGGAGCTGATTGCATGGGCCTGCAGGGTGCCCAGAGAGTGCTGAGGCTATCAGCTGATAGTCACCACGGTGACTCATTTCTGCTGTTCCAGGGCTGACCAACTCTCTTTTTCTGAATGACATATTTATTTCTTTAAATATGTTGTCTTAATTCTGATTTAGCTCAATTGTATTGGCTCTGAAGACATCTTGTGAAGTCAGTGTTACCTCAAGTTCATTTGATATGGTAAAAGGATGAACTCTTTTTTACATGAATAGTTACACATTTATGATCAGGTTATTAGGAAAATATATATAACCAGTATATCAAATCCTAATTTTAAAAATAGTATTACAAATATGAGGTTAAATAATTTAAAATGATGAATTTATATAAAATTAATTTAGTGAAAAATATTAAATAATTGTTTAGGTATTACACAGATATCAACAACTTGTGGAAAAAGTTTACCAATAACAGAAGCTTGGGCCGGGAGCAATGGCTCACACCTGGAATACCAGCACTTTGGGAGGCAAAGGCGGGCTGATCACTTGAGGTGAGACATTTGAGACCAACCTGGCCAACATTGTGAAACCCCGTCTCTCCTAAACATACAAAAATCATCCGGGCATGATGGCACATGCCTGTAATCTCAGCTACTCAGAGGCTGAGACGGGAGAATCGCTTGAACCCAGGAGTCAAAGGTTGCAGTCAGCCAAGCTTGCACCACTGCACTCCAGCCTGGGTGATCAGAGTGAAACTCTGTCTCAAAAAAGAAAAGAAAAGAAAAGAAGCTTGGGAAAGATGGCTTTAAATTGACTCTGTATATCTTTATTTCACTGTGAGTTGATTTTTTAGTTAACTTTGAGAAAATAGTATGCATTTCTTTATTTTGAAGTTCCTCAGGGAGTGCCTCAAGGTAGCCTCTTTGAGCCAACAACATATATGACCTCAGCTGATTTTAAAATGCTGATTATATGACTCTAAATCACACAAAATATAAAGATAGTAGTAATAGCTCCTTTTATTGACTGTTAACATGAATTTATACACTGTTCTAGTCATTTCATACATACTATTGTTCATTATCAGAAGAACTCCTGTAAGACAGGTATTGTTATACCCAATTTGCAGATGTGAAAGCTGAAACTGTAAAATTGGAAAACTTCCGATAGCCCCATAACTTACTACATGTGAGTGCAAAAAGCCTAAGCAAAGCTGTCATTTCCTTAAGCCCTTGTTCTTTTTCCAATGCAAGTTACCTCTCTATATTAAATTTCCTAAAATATATTGCAAAAGTATTTTTAAATGCCTTACATAGTAAAGTTTTGGTGAGTATACTGTACTTGTTGAAAATCTAGAGGCTGTGGTGTGTGTGTGTGTGTGTGCGTGTGTGTATGTATTTGTACTGAATTGATTCCATTTTTAACTGGGTCATCTTTGGAATGGTCTTGTCAACCAAGAGTCAACACTTATCCCAAGTCAGCATCTATCTGATTTTCTTTCTTGGAAATCTAGGCTGAAGACTACTTGGCTAAAGAGAAGAGAGAACATGTAAATTTGGATGCTGTGAGAAAGTAGATGGAATGAAGGATGAAGAAGCAGAGAGAATACTGAAGCAGGGGTGCACCTAGAAGCAGAGAGGGAAAGAGGGGAAGAGAGAGAGAGAGAGGTCCTATCCAGATTCCTAGATGCAGTCCCTCATGAGGCCCAGTTGTTGCATCTCCTGCCCTGGTGCTCTGTGAGGTATCCTTATAATAAATTCTTATGCTTTAATGAAGCTAATCTGACATAAGTCCCTGTTACAACCAGTGTTAATACAGTTGCAACATTGGAAAGAAATGTCTCCTTAAAAACGCTTTCCAATAAGTAACCATGAACTGTTCAGTTTCTGGTGATCATTTACCGGTAGTGACTATATGACAGATCATTTCAGTTAGTTCCAAAAGTCAAATGCAGTCCACTTGACTGTACTGTAATAAGTACACTTAATACGCAGATAAATGACTAAGACTCTTTGATGAGTTTGATTAAATTGCCTATATTTGCACCACAGAGACATTCAAATGAGAAAATGTTACATACCCCCACCAAAAGAGCAGAGTCACAAAAGATGACCTTTACGTATTAAATAAACCCCAGTTTGTCTCCTGTAGTTCCCTTTGAGTTGCTTTCCCCACTCATCCTGTCTTAACCATTCTTACCAGAAACTCCAGAATGTTTTTTTGCCCAGACAAAACTAGAAGCAGATTTAGCAACAAAAGCATGTATGTTTAAAAATGGCCCCTTACTTAGCATGTGTTAATACGATGGTGCATACCAGAGGAACAAAATAAAATCATCACAAGAAATGACTGCAAAACACAAGCATTCTGGATAATTCAAACCTAAGACTTTTAGCTGGTTCAAACAATTTGGTTTTTATTTCATACATCCCCAAAGTGAGACATTAAAGAAGACTATGCAGAACAATGTTTTGTTTTTCATCCATGTTTTCCCTTGAGTTTAAGAAATAAAAAAAGTAGAAAACCAAAGCATTTCTTTCATTGAATTAATATTTAAAAATGAGTTTTAGCAATTAAAATCAGATTTTCTAAAACAAGAAAAAAACACATCTGGGTAAAATGCTTACATTAAAAGTTTTAGTAGAATGTGGATTAAATTATTGGTTTTTAAACCACCCTGCAAAGATGGTATTGACTCTCTAATGGAAAAATCAGTTGTCCAAAGTAGAACAACATTTTGACACTAGTAAAATTAAAAGCTAAGTTAAAATTTGGAATAAATTATTTTCAAATTTAATAATCCTAGAAAAATCTAGAGTATAATGTCTTCCACTGCAACTGATCTTTTACTAATTGTTTTAGTTCATTACAGAGATTCTTCAGGCTATAGCTATGGAAACCTGCAGTTTGATCCTCCAGTAGACTTGAGGCAGCAAATTCACATGGGCACGTGTATCCATTCTCTTCACCTTGATTCTTTTGACTTGAAAGTTGTTCTTTTCAATGCTTCTGCCCAAGAGAGAAAAAGCAAACCTAGTTATGTGGGAGGTGCCTTTGCTTTGTGAGTTGTCATAAAAGTTGTCAGGTGCTAAAAGATCTGAACGTCGAGAGACTACAGCTGAAGTTATAAATACATGCTTTTAAAGAAAAAATCCTGAGAGTAATACATTAATATTACTATATATCATGCTGTAGATGACTTTACTTCTACAAACTGAATACTTTGCTGAAAAATGATCCAGCAGAAGTTGGTTTTAAAAGAAAGAATTAATGTATATAGCTTAAGTTAAATATTTCTGTTTTGAAATGTGCATTACTATTTGAATTTACCAGACCACTAAGAGTAATTATTAGCCACTAACATTATAATGTATTAGCATATAACAAAGTAATGGGCCAGGCTAACCCTATACTAGAGAATAAGCAACTTCCTAGGCAAAGTCTAAATGTCTCCCTAAATTCCCACTAATGATGCTTTAACTTCTAGTTAATGTCAGTGGAAATCTGTAGCTGTTAAAACACAAATACCTTTGAGTTTTCATACAAACTCTTTCTTCTGCTTACAAGGTCCTTCCCCTTACTCCTTTCAGCGATAGAAGTATTTTTTTTTCTTTTTCTCTCAGTTTAAATGTCATTCCTTTTATGACAGTTTTCCCCCATCAGCTTCTTCCTTTTGCCCAACCTCCACTGCAGTAGAATTAACGAATTCATCATGCACTCCTGTGTTACACACTGTGTTACCATAGCATTGTGTTAAGTAGCACAGCACTTCTGTTGTGTTATAATTAGCTCTGTGTGCATGGGTCTATCATCACAATCCTGGAGACTTTTGAAAGTGGGAACAATGTGTAATTCATTCAACTTTTTATTTATAATAGGTACTCAAAAATGTTCATCAGAAATAAATGAATACAATCCTCTTATTAGAAATATGCTCATGCATTCACTGATTCATACCTCATTCATTCATTCATACTTCATTCACTCATTCATACGTCAACTCAACAAGTAGTTACATAGTATATATGAGATACGTGCTGCATAATGACATTTTAGTCAACAATGAACGGTGTATATCTCATGGTACCAACAATAATCCCATAAGATTATAATACCAAATTTTTACTCTACCTTTTCTAGGTTTAGATATATTTGTGAAAGTGTGCTCTACAATGTTTGCACAATGATGAAATTGTCTAATGATGCATATCTCAGAACGTATCCTCATCATTAAGTGACACATAGTGGTAGCTTGCATCTTAGTGCAAAACAGTTTCTCAGATCCATTCGTCAGAAGTAGAGGGTGGAGAACCGGGCTTGGTGGCTCACGCCTGTAATCCCAGCACTTTGGGAGGCCAAGGCAGGCGGATCACGAGGTCCGGAGATGGAGACAATCCCGGCTAACACGGTGAAACACCGTCTCAACTAAAAACACAAAAAATTAGCTGGGCGTGGTGGCCCGCACCTGTAGTCCCAGCTACTTGGGAGGCTGAGGCAGGAGAATGGCATGAACCTGGGAGACAGAGCTTGCACTGAGCCGAGATCACACCACTGCACTCCAGCCTGGGTGACAGAGTGAGACTCCATCTCAAAAAAAAAAAAAAAAAAAAAAAAAAGAAGAAGAAGAAGAAGTAGAGGGTGGAGACATAGAGGCCACTGGAAATCTTTCATATATATGGCAACATGCAATGGAAAAGAGCAGAGAAAATAGCAAAATATATATATATATATATATCCTGCTTAAACATTTTGCCTACGGCTATCTCTGATGCTCAACATATAGCATGTGCTTGATGAAACTTGTTGAATGATTGATTGATATAGCTGAAGTCCAACCGTTTTCTGTCAAAGCAGGTGATAAAAATATCTGCTAAAAATTTCATCATCTTCAATACAAACTTTCACATAAAGTCAATTTTCATCTTGATAAATAACTAACCTACGCAGGACTGATGTCATTCCTCACTTAAACCTTCCACATTTCTTGCATGCATATCTTTATTTTTAAAATATGTATATATCAATGATTATATCATGTAGTATTTCTTCAAGCTTTATGCCCCTGTCATTATATGCTGATTTTCTTGAAATGAGGAAAACACATTTTCTTAAAACTAAATGCTAGTATATTTGTGCTTCCGTAAAGCAGGAAACTTGATTAGTTAGTTCTTCACTGAGACAGTAATCATTTATGTGAACAATGATCCCCCAGAGGCAGGGCAAGTTTTTGTGCTTCTTCTGAGGTCTTGTCAAATGACAAAATTATATCTGGTACCATGCTATTATCAGACATAAATGACCATATTCATAAATTCTTAAGCTTTCAGAATTGACAGGAACTTTTAGGATTTTCTATTTCAAGTTTCTACCAATGCAAGAATCTCTTTTCCCCCATCCCTCACAGGTTAAATCTGCCTGGATACAACCAGGGACAGAAATCATCTTCCTCACAGGGAGCCAATTCCATTTCGGAAGAAGTCTAATTCTTAGACTGCACTTCTATTTATTGAGCCAAAATCAGATTCCCTGAACTTCAAACATTGATCCTGGCTCTAGCCTCTAGTATTTCAAAGATTTAATCTAATCCCTCTTCAAATACTGAAAGGCAGCCATGGTTCCCTGTAGGTATTTTCCAGCACAGCCTATAAACCTGACTAAATCTGTATCATCCATCCCACATGTGTCTATTAACCACAAGGACATCATGAGCAATCACTTCAAAGGCCTTGCTCGTGTACTAATGCCAGCATTTCTTGAACTACCAATTAAATAAGCAAAGTGAATTGGTCATAATTGCTCATAGGAAATTCATGTTGGCGCTTAGTGATCACTGCCTACTTCTGGGTGCACATAAGCAATGTGTTTAATAATTCATTTGAAACTATGTTCATTTTTGTTTGTGAATCCATCTTTCTCTCTGTATGACTCATGGTTCAACCAGCGGTAAGAGAAATCCACTTTAAGTATTTAAACCATTAGGGGAGACAATACAGGGAACTGATTACACAGAAGAAGAAGGGCTCACTGTATCAGGGAAGTACTGAGGCAAACTAGATATTAGAAATCACCAGAAGCCACTAGGACTTCTTAGGCTGAAGGAGAAAAGGGGAGGAACCGGTGATAACTGGGGCCAGGAGTCAGGATCACCCTGTGAAGCTTGCACTGTGACAGGAGTGGAGAGCAGGAGTCATAGCTACAGAGGAGACACCACTTGAAACATTTTCAGAGATGTCACCTGAGACACAGAGGGACAGGACAAGTAATCTGGCTTTTCTCTTCCACAGCCCTTTACGCTCCAGGGTCTTTCTGACTGGCTGAACTCACTTGAAAGCCAGATGATACAGTAGCCTGGAAATGCACCAGCAAAGGGGCCATGACAAAGCAGGGAGAGGCAGATATTTTGGCCTTTCCACAATTCTCCATGATTAATCAAAGGCTACAGGCCTATTGAATAGTTCAGTACTTTGGAGGATAGCTTACTATATCACTTATTTTATTATGGTTTGTTTTAGAAGTGGCTTGATATGGTTTGGCTGTGTCCCCATCCAAATCTCATCTTGAATTGTAGCTTTCGTAATTCCCATATTTTGTAGGAGGCACCTGGTGGGAGGTAATTGAATCTCAGGAGCAGGTTTTTCCTGTGCTGTTCTCATGAGGGTGAATAAGTCTCACAAGAGCTGATAGTTTTATAAAGGGGAGTTCCCTGCATGCACTCTCTTTGCCTGCTGCCATGTCAGACATGCCTTTGTTATTCCTTCACCATCCACTATAATTGTGAGGCCTTCCCAGCCATGTGGAACTGTGAGTCCATTAAATCTCATTCCTTCATAAATCATCCGGTCTTAGGTATGTCTTTATTAGCAGCATGAGAACAGACTAATACAGTAAATTGATACCAAGTAGCAAGGTACTGCTGTAAACATACCCCAAAATAGTGGAAGTGACTTTGGAACTGGGTAACAGGTAGAGGTTGGAACAGTTTGGAGGGCTCAGAAGAAGACAGGAAAATGTGAGAAAGTTTGGAACTTCCCTACTCAGAAGACAGGAAGATGTGGGAAACTTTGGAACTGCCTAGAGTCTTATTGAATGGCTTTAACCAAAATGCTCATAGTGATATGGACAATAAGGTTCAAGCTTAGGTGGTCTCATATGGAGATGAGGAACTTGTTGGGAACTGGAATAAAGGTGACTCTTGCTATGCAAAGAGACTGGTGGCATTTTGCCCCTGCCCTACAGATCTGTGGAATTTTGAACTTGAAAGAGATGATTTGGGGTAATGAGTGGAAGAAATTTCAAAGCATTCAAGAGGTGACAGAGCATAAAAATTTGGAAAATTTGCAGCCTGATGATGCAGTAGAAAAGAAAAACTCACTTTCTGGGGAGAAATTCAAGGCGGCCACAGAAATTTACATAAGTAATGAGAAGCCAAATACTAATCACCAAGACAATGGGGAAAATGTCTCCAGGAAATGTCAGAGACCTTCACAGCAGTCCTTCCCATCACAGGCCTGGAGGCCTAGGAGGGAAAAATGGTTTCCCTGGCCAGGCCCAGGGCCCCCTTGCGCTACGCAGTCTCCAAACATGGTGCCCTGCATCCCAACTGTTTCAGCTTCAGCTGTGGCTAAAAGGAGCCAAGGTACAGCACAGGCTGTGGCTTCAGAGGGTGCAAGCCCCAAGCCTTTGCAGCTTACACATGGTGTTGGGCATATGAGTGCACATAAGTCAATAATTGAGATTTGTTTGGGAACCTCCACCTAGATTTCAGAGGATGTATAGAAATGCCTGCATGTCCCGGCAGAAGTTTGCTGCAGGGGCAGGGTCCTTACGGAGAACTTCTGCTAGGGCAGTATGGAAGGGAAATGTGGGGTTGGAGCCCACACCTAGAGTCCCCACTGGGGCACTGCCTAGTGGAACTATGAGAAGAAAGCCATCACCCTCCAGAACCCAGAATGGTAGATCCACTGATAGCTTACACCACGCATCTGGAAAAGTCACAGACACTCAATGCCAGCCCATGAAAGCAGCCAGGAGAGGGGCTTTGCTCCTGCAAAGCCACAGAAGCAGAGCTGCCCAAGGTCATGGGAGCCCACCTCTTGCATCAGCATGACCTGGGTATGAGACATGGAGTCAAAGGAGATCATTTTTGGAAATTTAAGGTTTAATGACTGCCCTATTGGATTTCAGACTTGCATGGAAACTGTAACCTCTTTGTTTTGGCCAATTTCTCCCATTTGGAATGGTTTTATTTACCCAAAGCTGGTACCCATATTGCATCTGGAAAGTAACTAACTTGCTTTTGATTTTACAGGCTAGTAGGCAGAAGGGACTTGCCTTGTCTCAGATGAGACTGGACTGTGGAATTTTGACTTAATGCTGAAATGAGTTAAGACTTTGGGAGACTCTTGGGAAGGCATGATTGGTTTTGAAATGTGAGGACATGAGATTTGGGAGGGTCCAGGGGCAGAATGATATGATTTGTCTGTGTCCCCAACCAAATTTCATCTTGAATTGTAGCTCTCGTAATTCCCATGTGTCGTGGGAGGGGACTGGTGGGAAGTAATTGAATCATGGGGGTGGGTCTTTCCCAAGCTGTTCTCCTGATAGATCTCATGAGATCTGATGGTTTTATAAAGGGGAGTTCTCTGCATGTGCTCTCTTTGCCAGCTGCCATGTAAGACATGCCTTTGTGCTTCCTTCACCTTCTACCTACCATGATTGTGAGGCCTCTCCAGCCATGTGGAACTGTCTGTCCGTAAAACCTCATTCCTTTATAAATTATCCAGTCTCAGGTATGCCATTATCAGCAGCATGAGAACAGACTAATACCCTGCTCTTCACATAAATGTATTTCCCAAGTCTGAGCAAGCATGACACAACTTTGTGTTGTCATTTAACCTCCACAGCATTTACTAGTCTAGCACATGGGACACTAAATTAACACAATTTGTCTGATTTGGAAAAAAATCAATTATGCTCCAAAACTAGCTACTCATTTTTAATCTCCTCTCTTGTTTGCTGTTTAATTTCTGCTTAATCATGTTTGCATTACATTTTTTAGTTTATAGATGGTGTTAACAGATAGTTAACTGGAGTTAAGTAGATCCAATTTTCCTTCTCAGAGGGTTAACTTGACAATATCCACACTTACTGATTATTTGTCTAACAATGCACACCCAGCTTTCATTGTGAGAAACATGAAATGCATTGTGAAAATGTTCAACTGACATCTAAGTGATGCATATCAATATCATATTTGTATTTTTAAAGTAATTTCATTTTTCTCTTTTGAGATTTTACTAAAAGAATGTTTGTATAGTGTGCCTGGCACAAACATTTTTACATTTAACAGCCGGTAGCTTTATAAAATCATCAGTCAGCTGGCTGAGTTCATGAATTTAGCTAATCTCCCTAACAAAATGGTAGGTTTTAACAGTAATTGGCAAAATTGAACAGCAATCAGATCATTGTGTTAAATCAGGATTCATATCCCGTTTTTCCTGACTGTCCAAAGTAAATGTTTTAATCACAGATACTAGACTGATTCTCAAATGGTGAAGTATAGAGCTGTGCTGTCCCATACATTACTAGCCTTAGAAAGGTACTAAACACTTGAGGTGAGGCTCCTTTGTGTTAGCATATGCCGTGAGCATAAAATGCATATGAAAGTTCAAAGACTTAGTTATACAGAAAAGAATGTGAGATATCTTGTTAATATTTGTATTGATTACATGCTAAAATGATAATAGTGTGGACCCATTAGGTTAAATACAATGTTGTTAATTTCCTCTTTCTTTTTACTTTTTAAATTTGGCTCCTAGAAAAGTAACCTCTATATATAATATGTCCGATACATAATATATCATTTATGAAACAACATATGCTAGTACTCGTGGCTCTCTTTGTCTTTCTATTGGAGAATGCTGGTCTAGAGCAAATGAAGAAGTGACTGTCTGCTAAGACAGGACATAGCAGCTAAAGGAGAAGTCATCTCTCCTTTTAATTAGTTTTGTAATTGCAAGAAATTCAATGTCAGACATTTAAAAGAGACAAGCCTATTCTCTTCACTCAAGCAAAACTCCCACTGCGGTTCCTAAGTGTTCTGCCTGAGTGAAACAAATGAGATTAGGCCCATAATGTTTACTTCATACTAAAACATTATCTCTTTTCCAAAACTTTTTTAGTATACCATTGGCTACCAGGCTATACAAGTGCAGAATAGAAAAAAGGATTAAAGAACAATAAAGGAATGATTTGAAAGTGTTGTTTTGAAACATGTAACTAGTGCTGTCAGCTGCTGGTTCTTTCCATTTTGTACATTTACATTTCCTGACTGTAGTTTAAGAACATTTCACTGCGTGTTACTATCAATCATCCTTAACCTAGAAGTGCACTGTACATTAGTAACAGTTAATTGGCATATTTAAAGTAAATAGCTACTTAGTTTTGTTGTGAAGGTTTTGCATACAAATCTATAACACCACATGCTTTGTTTGTTTCAATAACAAACATCCCTGTCTGCAACATTGCCACCTCTGACAGTAGATGAATAGAGATGCAATCGCATTGAAATACTCAGCACACTACACGACAGTCCAAATGACGTGCAGTGTGTAAGCAGGCACTCTCTGCCCACAAAATGATGCCCCTAGAGAAAGATGAACACAAAGACATGAAACGGAGAGGCAATATGAAGTATTAGAAGGATGGTTAAAAAGAAAGTGAAGAAAAAAAAATAGAAATTATAACTCTGCCTATAATTTTTCTATGTGTTAATGAGCTATAAGGGAGAATTATTTGGCAGACATCGTCTTGGCCTCTGCCATTTGTTCAGTGTCCGGGTCACACTCAGCAAGCAACATGCTTTTCGAAGCTCAGGGAGAGCTACCATTCTACTCTCCACTCCCCTCAGAGTCAGTCCAGTAGCAAGTAGAAATGGGCGTCTTCCTTGGGCAGCAAGGCTAAAACGGCAATGACTTAGGTATTTGATAAAATAAGATAAAATAACAAGGATTTCTTTCCAATTGTGAGGTCAGGACATCTATGATATATATCTTAAAACAAACATTATACACTACATTTTGGGTGAATCCCAGCATCTCCTACATTTGGAGACAGAAATCTTTACCTGAGTCAACAATATTTCTTTTGCTACCTGTGACCAAGGAATCGAAAGAGATCATCTGGTAGTTAGGTGTGTATGCATGTGTGTGTGTGTGTGTGTGTGTGTGTCTGTCTGTCTCTGTCAATGACAGAAAGGGAGACAGAAACAAAAATATACACAGTTATTAATACGGAACAATGTCACAATCCATAAAAATCCTATAACCTACAAAAAGTTTGAAATAAAATCAACTAATGGTGCAATTAGAAACCACAGTGATACTATGCTGTTGTTAGCACTAAAAACATTATTTAAACTATACAAAGAGGTTAATGAAGAAAAAAGGTTTTATGGAAATAAAGCGGAGAGTTACACAGTACTCATTTTTAATACTGTTTCTCTGGGAAATTTCAAATCTGAGATACCAAAAAAAGTTTTACTTATTTAACTTAGAAACATCATATGTAGGCAGGAATTTGCTACTTTTATTAGCAGCAAACCCTAGCTATGGCATTTTTTCAGTGCTTGGAATATGATAATATAACCTGCAAAATTAGGAGTGGTCTGGGCACTTGTACTTCATCCGCTCCCATGTATTGCATCTACCTAGTAAAGAAAAAGAAGAAAAGTTGCAAACAGTGTTATCTTAAGGATCCAAAAATATGAAGAGGAGAATTTCTCTTTCTCAGTAAAAGTATCAGGAAGAATTTCCCATCTGTTCTAAATTTCTACTATTGAACTCTTCAGTTGAGGTCCACAGTCTTTCATGGTTCACTGTGAATTTCTAAATAGATGTTTTGACATCACTAACTCAAAACTAAAAAACTAGAATTCTTTTCTGGGACAGTGTTTTTGAGGCCTTCTTTCCAATGAAGCTTTTCTATGTGTATTGCTAACACCACCGTCCAGGCTGATACTAAGTTTTTGGGGCAGCATGTGTCGCCTTGCCACACAGCCCATTCGATTCAGGACTGCACCCTATTCCATCTCCTTTACATATTTCCAAGATGCATTCATTTCTTTCAACAACCACCATTAAAGCTCTGGAGTCATGGTTAAAGCATAACTAAATGACTGCTATAACTTCTTGGTTGAATCCATTGTCTCTCTTTCAATCCATTTAAATCAAATGATGAAACTGTGGACTCTAACTGGTGCTTCTTAAACTATCCGTGGTAGAGAACAGAGTTTTTCTTTCCTTCAATCCATCATGAACTGATACTTTTGTAAACATAAATAAAATGAACCACTAGAAAAGTGAACACATGCTTTGATGTCACAGTTATGTCAAATTGCTATAAAAGTTTCTAAATTCTGAGTCTCAATCTTTAGATTTGTCTCATCCTAGACCTCTACTCATTTCCTGATAAGTACAGGTCTGAAGACCACACTCTGATTAGCACCAATAAGCTACTGATTATCTGATTATCATTACTTTTTTTAGTCTTTACATTTATATCATTACAGTTCAAGCACCAAAAATAAACATAAAACTAAATTTTTGTTCAGATGGGTTGAATCTAGAAAAAAAAACCCACAGAGGTCTTTTCTCCCCCATTAAATATCCTCTGATCTTAAAGCACTTTAAATCCTATAGATGTTAGATAAAATTGTCAAACAGCTTGTGACAAAGAAGTACCAACACCTTGATCAAAGCAAGAGAGGGCAGGAAAATACTTAAAAATATTATGGCCACTAAACTCTGAAAAAGAAGCAGAGAAATCACATACATATACACGCACACACACATGCATACACACAAATCTCATCCAAGCATATTAAAGAAATTCTTAAGAATATTCTGCAAAAGGGATATACAAAATGTATCCAAGTTCTCATCACTAGGATGGCCAAATTCAGTGCTAAAAGGCAATACAGAAAAAAAGTATGAAATAAAAAGTTCAGTGTACTATCCCTTTACAACTAGTAAGGTTTTTTAAAACTCATCAAATTATTTATTTTGTGTGATATAAACAAAATATCCAGATGATTTTCTGAAATTTCAACCATATTGACTGATAGTAATATGTTGCAGAGATACAAAGAGGCATTTCAGTGAGATACTCACCTTACTGCTGTACTTTGATATACCATTTGTTTTATAGACTAAAATGCAGAAAGTATTGCCCTCATCCATAGGCTCAAAGAGTGATAATAATCCCCTTCCTTCTGGGTTCCATTGCTTGAGCCAGATTACTTTTCATACTGTTTCTTCATATACTTTGCAACACGATCACATCGCATTTTTCTTCAAAACTCTGGCAGATTGTTTGGGCTAGAGATAGATGGAGACAAGAGGCACCATCTGGTGCAAGATCTTTATTCCTTGTTAGCACTATAGGAGTTCTGGTATTTTACATGGTTCAAGCAGTATCAAAGATTTTTAAAAATGCATAGATTGAGAAAGTGTAAGATGGTCAAATGGCCCTTGGCACGGTCTGATCATATCACCGGCTTCCTTGGTATAGAGTTGGGGTTTTTTGTTGTCTTTTTTTTTTTTTTTTTTTCAATTCAGACAACCAGTGGCATATGGTTTCATGATTCACAAAGATGGTCCTTGACTATGGATTTGACGATCTCAACATAACTTTCAGGCTTGCCAGAGCTGTGTTACAGTGGAGAGAGCAAATAGCTCATGATATTTCTCCTCTGATGAGTAAGCTCCAAAATCTCAGGTTTAAATTTGATTTGGGATTGAAAGAAAAGGAATCATGTCCTCCCATTCCAGTGTCCATGCTTTTTCTTTCTAAGAGCTGAGTGTTTGTTTCTGCATCATTGGTTCACAGCTTTAGGAACCAAAGGCTCAAATAATACCCAGGTTAATTCTGTTGACCCTGATTAATTATATGCTTTTACTCTTTTCTACACCTTTCTATTCATTAGAAGTCCAAGTCCTTCGTGAAACTTAATATTGTTTTTAAAATCTGGTGACTATTTAATAGAAAAAAATTTCATGTTTAATTCACAATTAAAGTCAGTATTTTCTAATGGAATTAGCTAAGAGTTGGGAGCCAGACACTTGCCTGAGGATGCTAAGAAACTAACTTGCAGTTACCTTATGAGGATAAGTGAAAAAATGAACTGGAACATTTCTTTGGTACCAAACAAACACATAAAAAGTGAGGCTTATGCAAATTAATCCTGACTGCAATTCGACAACAAAGTTAAAGGACACCCTCACCTATTGCCCCTGATTTCAGAAGGCTACATGGAACTACTGTTGTTGGAATGTGTTGCCAAAAATTTGTAGTGTCATTATAATGATCACATTAATGCCATCTTAATCTCTGTGAAATGCTCTGCCATTATCCTATACACATATGGTACTCATTCTCCCCTCTGCTTTCCGTCATTTCCTTTGACACTTTCATTAATCCTAAACTCTCACTCTCTGTCCTGTCTCACTCATATACTTTGTAACCTCCAGGCTCACTTTTTTATACGGTTTGCAAGATCCATAACTTATGACCTTTTTTTGAGTCCTCTGACCACTTATCCCTGCCATCCACGACTCTTTCACTTAAATCCCCTTGCTTGATATCAGGAAATGGTGCAGATATCAATGGGAATGATGCAAAATGAAGACGGAAAAGGAGAAATAACGGAACATGTCTAAGATAAATAGGGTGCTATGTTAAAGAAAGTAGATGTCAATATGACAGCAGATGGTGCAGATAAACTCAGAACGAATATGGCTAACCCACTGCATTTGACATATGGCTGATTGTAAACCATACATACAACTCAGATGTACAACACACTTCGCAGGTAGCTGTTCATTGGCTCTCTTTAGTCAAGTGCTATGCCGGAGTAAACTCTTTTCATATTCGTACAAGAGGCAGTGCACCTAATGATGTCTAGGTCACTGTTCTTAAAAGTTAATAATTTGTGAGGAGTCTTATTTTTATATTAACAGCAAACAATTTCCTTTAAAGTATAAAGAAGTGTTATCTGTATACTTTCCACAGCACTCTTCAGATTCGTTTTGAAGTGGGACTTTGTTTCTTCTTGGACCACATGTTCCAAAAGAAGAAATGAATATGCATTACTTTGTCTTGATAACGAAGAAGAAAGCAATCTCCCAATGTCAGCTCATTTCTTCTCTACCCTTATGTTGAAGGTGAAACAGAAGGTGGAGTCCAGGGAATGACCAACATCATGTGCTTTGAATTGTAATAACTTCTGAAATCCTAGCTTGGGGAATAAATCTGAAGCTAGTGACAAATTCAGGATTCAAGTTGCTATCAATATATAGATTATCTCAGAAGTTTCAATGGTTTCCCA
This sequence comes from Mandrillus leucophaeus, assembly GCF_000951045.1. NCBI lineage: Eukaryota > Metazoa > Chordata > Mammalia > Primates > Cercopithecidae > Mandrillus > Mandrillus leucophaeus. Next base: position 2,121,756 of record NW_012101887.1, on the reverse strand, counting down.
GTGAATACACAAAAAGGCCACACTTACCAAACTGACATTTAATGCTCTCCACAATCAGATATAAACCTACCTTTTCAATGTTTCAACTGCTATTTTCATTCATTAACCTTCACTTCCTTTGGAAAAATTTATTAACTGTTACTTTAAAACATCATATGGATTTAGGTTCTACAATGCCATTTACATGCATGTTCTTGTTGGGATGTCCAATTCCTTGCCTCTCAACTTATCTAAACAGTATTCTCCCTTTGGAGGCTCCTAAAGATTCATACCATCTATGATTCCTTCCCAGCTACTCCAGACCAGGATGATCCTGTTCTCTTCTGATCACCTAGAAATTTGATCTTCCATATTACCCACTGAGCTCTTACTGTAGGCTATCTCTGGTTGCTAGTTAACACTTTTTACATGTGTCCTGTCATTCAGCTATACCAGGTGCTGTGGTTGTCTCAGACTGTAAGGTAATTGGAGGCAATCACTATTTCTCCATGCAACTTCTATAGAGCTTAGAAAAAGCACTCATTATATTTGTCAGTGGATCATTTTATTGAATTCCTGCATTTTAAATTTAAGTGCATAATCAATGTTTGGTGTTCAACTTCAAATTTCTCTAACTATAGAGACCTTTGCCAACTTGAGGCTAGCTTTATAAAAGGCATATTACTAGGCTTCATGTAAGCCTGAGATAACACCATAAAATCTAACTTAGTAAAATACAGATTGAAAGCCTAAAATATAAAATGGAGATAAAATAAAAAATCCCTTCAATAATCTGCAGAAATGTACTCTGATTTTTAAGACATCTTTTTAATATAGCTAATCGTCTGACCATCAACACGGCATTACAGGAGTTTTTTTTTTTTTTTTTTTTTTTAAGGGAGCTAGATATTGATCTGTAGGATTGATCTCACTAGGTATTGACAACTAAAATAAAACAAGCAAATTAGGTAGTGATGAAAGATGCTGAGACAAATCTGGTCTGTATACTCTTAGCTAAACTCTGAAAGAAGCAACCTGAGTAATCCAGAAAGATCATTCTAGAAGAAATTTGGGAAAATAAATTAGGAAGATGACAGTATATAGAAAAATAAATGTGGTGACAATGATAAATTTTACACCAGGTGAAATTTTATTCTATTTCTTTCCATTTATTGATTTTTCTAAGACAGTCTCACTCTGTTACCCAGGTTGGAAGGCAGTGGCACAATCACGGCTCACTGCAGCCTCCACCTCCCCAGACTCAGGTGAGTCTCTCACCTCAGCCTCCCAACTAGTTGGTACTACAGGCACATGCCACCACACCCAGCTAATTTTTGTATTGTTTTGTAGAGATGGGGTTTCACTATGTTACCCAGGCTGGTGTTGAACTCCTGGGCTCGAGTAATCTGCCAGCCTTGGCCTCCCAAAGTGCTGGGATTACAGGCACGAGGCACCATGCCCAGTCGTGATTCTATCTGTATAGAACTGCAGCACAAACTTTTTATGCAAAAGTAACCATTTCATTCGGCCAAGCAAATTTTAGTTCAGTCAGCCAACCAGGTGGATGGACCACTCAAGTAATTGGTCAGTTGATTGAGCTGACTAAATATTTGCGCATAATTCAAAGTGGGCTTAGAAGTTGAAGAGTTTCTAGCTGTAAAAAGGATTTTCTAAGCTTAAAGTAACATACAAAACGTTGTGCCATGGGCCACCAACTGTTCACCAAAGAAGAATACTCCCCTCTACTCCCTCTATAGTGAAAGTTGTTGCTAGAAGGTGACTACCCAGACAGGGACTCCATTTCCAGTCCCATTCACAGTTAGGTGATGCCATATGTCTAGTTCTTGTCAAAGAAAAATGAGACTAAGTGGCATAGGCTGTTTGGGGAATGAAATGGTTAAAAACCATTTGTGCTTTCTCTGCAGTCTGTCTTTTCCTGTCTGCCCAGCCTCTTCTCCTTTGCATGCTTTCATCATTGCTACTTTCTGGTCAGTGGGTTGGAAGAGACTTTGTCATAAGGTAAGATTTCTTTTCCCAAACCTGATATTTATTCATTTCCATTAGCCAATTCAAAGCTTAAAGAGAGGCCTATTAAAAAACCTAATTATCTGGTGAAAACTGGGACCACTAGCTATGTGTCATAATTCAACATTTGATTGTAATAATAATGATGATGATGGGGATGATGGTAATGAAAAGTAAAAGGTTTTTTGTTTGTTTGTTTGTTTTTACAAAAGAGATTCTTAAAAAAATTCAAAACACCATATTATAAAGGCTTTTTAAAAGTATTTCAAAAAGAAAAAAAATCATTTCCATTAAAACTGAGCTAAGCAGAATTTAAGCAATCTCTATAACATCAGAAAGTAAAGACTGTTTAAGCCTATTGCAATTTATTCTCCCCAAGGCATTCATTGTTAAGGCCTCCAGGGCATTACTGCAGCCTGGTTTTAAAGTTACTGATTCAAACCACAGTCCATTCAAATAAGCCCCTTGTGTTGGCCTTACTACTATGCAGTCCAGAGAATTGCATTGTCTTCCTAAGCAGCTAACTTCAAATGAACTCTGCACCACAGTCTCGTGGAACTGGCAACATCACCCAGAAGCTGAACCAGGGAAGAGTACAGAGTTAAGATCCTGTGAATTGGAAAGGAGTGAGACAATCTCAATGTATCCAAAAGATCTTGGAAATGAAGCATGCTTTACTTAATTGTTCTACAATTTCTCTGTTAGCTAATATTAGCATTTGCAAGGGAAAATAAAACGTTGCATAAGCTAAAATCTCATTGTTTTAAAAAAACCATACAAGAACCACTTTTTCTTGGTTTGAACTGATTTTCCCTTTTCTCCAACTTTTGCTGTTGTTGGAGTTTCCAAATATAATAGTGTTTCTGACCATTCTTAATTGTGCCTTAATGGGTGTTAAGCATGGGAGTGTGGGCAAACATACAGAGTTTTCCAGCCTTTGACTGTTCCTTGCCTCTGGCCTCTGTCAGGGAGGCTTGCTAACTGCATCTCAGGGGAGCAATCACACGGCTTGACTCAGCCTGTGACTCTGACTATTGGGACTTCCTGAAGTCACAACCACTTTGGCATCCTGTAATGGGGCACCGCATGTCTACTCTTCACAAAATCCAGAGATTGCAAGGGAAGTGTGAAACGTGAGAGCTGATTAGGGATGCACCTTAAATGGTATCAAGGGAGCCAGTTAGCAATGCAAAATATGAGATAATATAAACATAACATTCACTGCCTTCCAGTTGATCACTTATGTGAGCACCACGAAGAGCAAAACACAACAGAAAAAAAATCGGTGATCAGCAACGAATACAAGATTTCCTCAAAGATAATTTTGCATAAAAGTTCAGTTGCATGGGTAAAATGCATAATAAAATGACGTGCAATGACATGCCAGCAGAATATGATATGTCTATTTGTCTTTCTGGAACTTGCTTGGTATTAATCAATTCTAGTGGGTGTATCTAGTTCTTTTATGCATATGTCCTTTCTTTCTTGCATATTATTGATTGAGAGAATTTGCAGTAAGACGATATAATTATTTAGGCTGTATTTAACCCTCTTCTGTGACTACAATAGAATGATTCTATTTTCACTTGTAAGAAAAGCTAAAGTAATTTTAGTTTAAAGTAATTTTAATTCAGGAATTTCTTTTTTAATTACTAGTTTTTAAGGAGCATAGCAACATGCTTAGCAAAGGGTCCCTTTTTTCCTCAGTATTCTGGTGTAGCTACTCTCCTGCCAGCCCAGGCTTTCACAGAGAGGAGAAAAAAGTCTTTATAAAAGCCTTGGCCTAATTAACAAGAATGAACTAGATTTTATGATGAACAATTTATAGGCAGTTAATAGAGCTCATACACGGTAGCCAGGAGCTAGATAATTTATCATAAAAGGAATCTCAGTTACACTCCTAATCCCTGTTCTTCTAATATTGTAACCAACTGCATTCACAATTGCCACTTGTATAAGCTGTGATTTACTGACAAATGATGTTGTATTTTATATAGTCATAATGAAACTTATAAATACTGTAAATACTTGTATTTCTGTCTGTAATTCTTTGCCAATTTACTTCTCTACATTGTTCTTTCTAGATAAAAATGTTTCAGTGATCTCCTAAGGATTCTTCATTCTAGCATAAATAATAAAAAAAAAATAGCAAGTTGTTTATTAAGCATACTAAGTATTTGTTGAAAAGACACTGATTTATCCTTAAAAGAATGATGTAGCTGTTGTAATATGTTGTGAATGGGAGGGTCAATACTTCCCCAAATTATAACTAAGATAAAATCACAAATGTCCAAAAGTAATTTTTTAAAGGGCAGGATGTAAAATAGGTGGGGCCAAGGAAAATCACATCATCTATTAGCACTTGGTGTCCTTTTACTGTTTCTGTTTTAAAGTTATAGCAAAATACATCACACATCATTGGGCAGAATTGGGTGACTGCCGTCACCTTAATTACATCTCATTTATCCATTGCTCTCCACAAGTAGTTCTTGAAGGCCTCAAATTAGACAATACTTCCTCCATGAAGGCTTCCCTGACCACTGGAATACCTCCTAGAGTATTCTTACCACCTTGTTCCTCCTTCTAGCAGAAAAACAAATGCAACTGGGTTGTTTGCTTGATTCCTGTTCACATCCCACATTGACCATATAAGGACCTCCTTACTTCTAGTCTTGAGTCTAGCAGACTGCCTGGGACATAATGTATGAGTGAATGAATGATGTTCTGGTTTTGAAAGGCTATTTTAGTATAAGTGGGAATACATCATCTTAGTTGTAAGTATGATCCAGCAATAAATTTGATTACTGAAATTGACAGTGAATTAGTGTATATTTTAAAAAGTAGAACATTCAAAAGTCATTACTCTGTTCCCTTCCTATGCCCAACATTATAAATACTTTTAAACGTTATGTTCTATTTTGATCTTCCACATTTGAAAGGGACATGTTGCAATAAAAGAATGACTAGAATAAAAATCCAGAAGTCAGAGAAATATGATTGTTTAACCTGCAACAGATGTGCTAAATATTACATTAATCATGCTCTCTTGGGACACAAAGAAAATTCTCCCCATTCCTCAAAAGTACAGAGCCATGGCCCATTGCAAAGTTGTTTAGGCCCCAGAAGTAACAGCTTTCTGACCTAACGGGCTACAAGATATGAGATTATGTGTCTACGGGTCCACTCAACAGATCACTTTTCAAGTGATTACAGATTTAGTTCTTTCTGCCAGGCAACCAGTTTTTATATGGCCAATCAAATTACAGGTATGTGGTCAATTTTATTTTATCATCAACTATTTCTAATATCAAATATACTTGTCATTCATCCAGGGCTTCTCATTTCCTATCTGGGGTTATGGAAATTGGTGCTAATTTTTTTTAGAGAAATATATTTTTCTAGTAAAAGGGAAAATGAGACCTTTCCCTTCCAGATTTACCCCATCACCAGACAGAAGCTAAGGCTCAAACAGTTGTCTCAGAAGGCAGGTCCATGGCTGCTGAATCATTCTCAAGAAGACAGCATCCCCAGCACACTCCGAATGGCTAGCAGAACGTGGGAGAAAAATCTGCTAGTTCGCTGACACCTTTTCCATTTTATTTCTTGTCATTGAGGTGCAGAGACCCAGCACAGAACATGCTCCTAGCAATGTCTACTGAGAATGTCAGCCCAGCAGGGCTGTGCTACCCCATGACACCTCTGAGCATATGGAACCAACAACTCTCCTGCCCTGAATCAAAATAAAGTCTAAAAATGCTATCTTTTATGATTCTTAATGTCAACTAAAAATAACAGAGGTGGTTAGTTCAGACCTAAGGTTCACCTTGGAGATTTTTCCTAATTGTGCATATCCTAAAAAGTGTCTTTTTTCCAAATGAAATTGGTCATTGACATGTGGATGTGCTCCTAATAGCAAAATAAAAATATTCCCTGCCTGAAGCATTATAATAAAGATGTCTTTTTCCATTTCATTGTCTCAGAACATTTAATCAATTGATATGACATGTGGGGCAGGTCAAAGGGAGCCACCTCTATTAATTTATAATTGCAATAGTCATTAACTTGTTGATGGCATACTGTCACTACTTTAACTTATTTTTAACAGTTTTAGTTTTAATTTTATTAATGTTTTTAAACTATAAACTCCCTTGGTATTCAAGGATAGAAGCCTACACACATTTTAATCCTCTGTTCCCATTTTGAAAAAAAATCCAGCCCCAAGGAAATTTCTGAAGTGAACAAATTTTGCCTACAAAAGCCTGGGCTCCCATTTAGGTGGGTTTTCTATTGCCAACCTGATTTCAAGCACCTGAGATCATTTTCCTACCAAACTCTTATCTAAGTTTTATGTTCAATGAAATATTTAAATTATGCTTAATTTTTCTAAGACAGAACTGAGCACATAGTACAAGTCCAAAATTTACTAGCTCCCTTATTTTTTCAGCTCAGGAAAAGATCTATTATCAGTTATTTCAATCCATGAGAATATCAATCAATAATTTTCTTCTACCTGCAGTATTATCTCTTCTGTATTTATAAAATAAAACCTATCTCCCTATTTAAAGATATTATAAGTTTCTGTATATGTGTTTGGATAGGGAGTGGAGAGGAAGAAGTAGAGGAAACATACTTTTCAGCACACAAACTTTCTAGGGTGCTGAAATGGCACAAAGCAAGCAGTTATTAGCTCCATGTACACATAAAACTAATCTTTCCTCTTTGTCTCTCCCCTCTTACTCCTGGGCAGAGGTAGGCTTCCCTGTCTATATCTTCCTGAGTTTACAACACGATTCTGATGTCCCTATCTCAATTCTGGCAGCAGCCAGCTAAGTCCTGACAAGACAAGGCTTGTCCCAAGCAGACAATGGGAAGTAGATAACTGTTAAAAATGCTTAATTCCAAACATGGAAATGAATGAGCTAAACTGCTTTGGCAGTGATTTTCCTCAGTAACGAATAGCATGAGGAAAGGCATTCCTTAGCACAATGGTGTGTACATGACAAATGGTTGGGTTCATTCACTTAACATGTTTTGCATGAATTGTGATTAGCAGTCTACATTTTTTTCTGAAATTGTCTCCATCTTATTGTGGATTTTAGGTCTTAAACAATGGTTGTGTTTCAAATATTTAAGAACATACCAGACAGGCGTCCTCCACCCAACTACCAAAAATATTATACATACTAGCTAACTTGGGAATCTGCATTCCACATTTCTTTCTCCAGCAAGTTTATAAAATGTGCATATATGCATTCACATGCAAATTCCTTGCTGAACATAAGTATACTCACAAAGTCATAGTCACTCTCTTCTTTGTGCAAGCAGAAAGTCTGTTAGAACAAGGACTAAATTGCGTGTACAGTTCAGAGCATCTTTGAATGGCACACCCTCTCTAGAGAAAGTGGGCCACTCATCTAGACATCCTAGTATTTTGACATAAGCCCTGTCAGATAGAAGATTCCATGCTACCAGATACACTTCTTTTGAAAATGTCAACCAGGGTCGAAATTGATTTTCTGCCTCAAATGCAGCTGCTGCTCTGAGAAACCTCCTATCCTATTAAAAGTGTCCCTGTTACACCTCCATCTAGACATAGACCACATGATGGGATTGACATATTTGTAGGAATGCTTAATTCTCACTGTATCATTCATGTATTCAACAATCATACACAAATCACTGTTCTAGATGCTAGCGATACAGGAGTTAACAAGATAACGAAGATCCCTGCTCTCACACTTTCTAGTGTGAGAAAGCAGATTAATAAATAAAAAACAGATTGATTTCTGATACTGTGTTATGAAAAAAATAAGATAAAATAAGGATGGAGAAAGACTATTTTGGATTGGATAGCCAAGAAAAACCTCTCCCAAAGTTGTGATATTTGAGTAAATCATACATAATCACAGGTATTGAATCACTTGGTAGAAAGGCACAGGAGTAGGAGACAAGATACAGGTTTTTTAATGGTCATTAGGCAAGATCCTGCAAGCCTTCTACCTTTTAGTGTAGAATTGGTAGTCCATTGGGATAGTTCTCATTCTCCCTAGAAAGCTTCATAATGCCTGAACTTGATAACCTTTTCTATTACGTTATTTATAACATGACTCAAGCCCATCCACCTTTCTACATATGAAGATCCTAAATCAATGATTCTTAACCCTATATGCACATTAGATTCACCTAGAGGCCTTTCAAAAAAATATCCATGGCTGTGCCCAACTCGTATCAATGCAATCTGACCCTGAGAAGAAAGCCTGGACACTGGCATTTCTAACAGAACCCCAGGTTATTTGAATCCTAACCCTGTTGGCACCACTCTACAAGCTGAAGGAAATAATGTGAGAAAAAGTTTAGAAAAGACTTACGTGCAATCTGCAGGCAGCTAAAAAAAGAATGAGGGGAATGGAGATTTCTTTCAGGAGTGGTGAATCTATGGTCTCTCAATTCTCCACTACCTTTATGTAAAACTACCTGATATAGGTGAAAACAATTTGAAGCAATTCAACATTTTCGTAACAGATTCGTCCCAGGTGATTGAGCACAAGATACCTGTATCACTGGCTTTAAAAAATGTGATACTATCATCAAGACAGAATTGAGTTATAGGTGATGTACATGTTTGTGGTGTTACCACTGTTTTTTGTTTTTTTTTGTTTTTTTTTTTTTTAAGTGATGCAATAGAAATCACATCCTCTTGAGGTTAAATACTTAACTGCCCCACACTCTTCAAAGGATTGTAAATCTCACACCTCCACCCACACATTAAATTAGCCCAAACCAGATGGAGGTTAGCATTTTAGGTTAGAATGATAGAATGACTGTCTTGCACAAGTATGTCCTTGAACTGCCAATAACAATAGCTTTTACCTTTAGGCCTATTAGTGTGTTGCTTGATTTCTGACATTGAAGTGCGTAAGCTATTCAGTCTTTCATACCATGACCACAGAGAGTGGCTCAAAAACAGGTTTTTATTGTTTGCTTTTTTTTTTTTTTTTTTTTTTTTTGATTGGTCATTAGGAAGAACCAAGGGCGAATTCAAAGAAGAGCTAGAAGCATTTTAGTAAACAAAAGCATTCACAGGTCAGCACCTTTTTTCACAGTGCTTTCTATCACTCTCACCAAATGCCCGCTTCTTTCCACTCATCCTAATTCTACCCAACTTCCAAGGTTCAATTTTATCCTCGTCTCCTGTTTCCCTTTACCAACCTTCTAGAATGTATAATTTTGGGCCCATATTGACTCCACTCCTGGTTTAGTTGATTTTGTGTTTGATTTAACTGAAGTTTACATCCCTGCAAGATAAAAAGCATATCTTACACTGCTGTCTTTCAATAGCTTCTCTGAAATTAGACTAAAATTAAGCAGACAATGGAGATTTAAAAGATAGGCAATAAATAGAAATGATTTTGAAGGAGTCTTCTTCCCTAAGGCTATAGGATTAGAGCTTGATCTAAATCATGTTTTCAGAAGAAAAAGTAGTAGAATATACTCAGTAAGCATGTTCCTGGCTGGAAACTGGTAGCTTTGGAGACAGGAGGAAAGGTCTCAGAATCTGAAGGCAGAAGTAGATTGGAAAAACCAGGCAGAGAAAGACAAATATTGCATGACCTCATGTGTATGTAAGACTAAAAATGTCAAACTAATAGAGGCAGACACTAGTGTTTGCCAGGGGTTGGAAGGTGGAGGAAATGGGGAGAGGTACATCAAAGGGTACAAAGTTTCAGTTATGGAGGATGAATTAATTCTGGAGAGCTAATCTACAGCAAGGGGATTATAGCTAATAATACTGTATTAAATACTTGAAATTTACTAAAAAAGTAGATCTTAAATGTTCTAACCACATACACACAAAGAGGGGTGTGAATGTGAGGTAGTGAATATGTTAATTAGCTTGATTGTGGTAATCATTTCACAATGTGTACACACATCCAAACATCACATTGTATATTGTAAATATGTACAATTTTTGTCAGTTATACCACAGTAAAGCCAGTGGGTGGTGGGGGAAGACAGTTCAGTTACTTCTTTGTAAAATGGGTTTGTGGAATTGCAATAGAAATAGACATAATAGATTCACCTAGAGGCCTTTCAAAAAAATATCCATGGCTGTGCCCAACTCGTATCAATGCAATCTGACCCTGAGAAGAAAGCCTGGACACTGGCATTTCTAACAGAACCCCAGGTTATTTGAATCCTAACCCTGTTGGCACCACTCTACAAGCTGAAGGAAATAATGTGAGAAAAAGTTTAGAAAAGACTTACGTGCAATCTGCAGGCAGCTAAAAAAAGAATGAGGGGAATGGAGATTTCTTTCAGGAGTGGTGAATCTATGGTCTCTCAATTCTCCACTACCTTTATGTAAAACTACCTGATATAGGTGAAAACAATTTGAAGCAATTCAACATTTTCATAACAGATTCGTCCCAGGTGATTGAGCACAAGATACCTGTATCACTGGCTTTAAAAAATGTGATACTATCATCAAGACAGAATTGAGTTATAGGTGATGTACATGTTTGTGGTGTTACCACTGTTTTTTGTTTTTTTTTGTTTTTTTTTTTTTTAAGTGATGCAATAGAAATCACATCCTCTTGAGGTTAAATACTTAACTGCCCCACACTCTTCAAAGGATTGTAAATCTCACACCTCCACCCACACATTAAATTAGCCCAAACCAGATGGAGGTTAGCATTTTAGGTTAGAATGATAGAATGACTGTCTTGCACAAGTATGTCCTTGAACTGCCAATAACAATAGCTTTTACCTTTAGGCCTATTAGTGTGTTGCTTGATTTCTGACATTGAAGTGCGTAAGCTATTCAGTCTTTCATACCATGACCACAGAGAGTGGCTCAAAAACAGGTTTTTATTGTTTGCTTTTTTTTTTTTTTTTTTTTTTTTTGATTGGTCATTAGGAAGAACCAAGGGCGAATTCAAAGAAGAGCTAGAAGCATTTTAGTAAACAAAAGCATTCACAGGTCAGCACCTTTTTTCACAGTGCTTTCTATCACTCTCACCAAATGCCCGCTTCTTTCCACTCATCCTAATTCTACCCAACTTCCAAGGTTCAATTTTATCCTCGTCTCCTGTTTCCCTTTACCAACCTTCTAGAATGTATAATTTTGGGCCCATATTGACTCCACTCCTGGTTTAGTTGATTTTGTGTTTGATTTAACTGAAGTTTACATCCCTGCAAGATAAAAAGCATATCTTACACTGCTGTCTTTCAATAGCTTCTCTGAAATTAGACTAAAATTAAGCAGACAATGGAGATTTAAAAGATAGGCAATAAATAGAAATGATTTTGAAGGAGTCTTCTTCCCTAAGGCTATAGGATTAGAGCTTGATCTAAATCATGTTTTCAGAAGAAAAAGTAGTAGAATATACTCAGTAAGCATGTTCCTGGCTGGAAACTGGTAGCTTTGGAGACAGGAGGAAAGGTCTCAGAATCTGAAGGCAGAAGTAGATTGGAAAAACCAGGCAGAGAAAGACAAATATTGCATGACCTCATGTGTATGTAAGACTAAAAATGTCAAACTAATAGAGGCAGACACTAGTGTTTGCCAGGGGTTGGAAGGTGGAGGAAATGGGGAGAGGTACATCAAAGGGTACAAAGTTTCAGTTATGGAGGATGAATTAATTCTGGAGAGCTAATCTACAGCAAGGGGATTATAGCTAATAATACTGTATTAAATACTTGAAATTTACTAAAAAAGTAGATCTTAAATGTTCTAACCACATACACACAAAGAGGGGTGTGAATGTGAGGTAGTGAATATGTTAATTAGCTTGATTGTGGTAATCATTTCACAATGTGTACACACATCCAAACATCACATTGTATATTGTAAATATGTACAATTTTTGTCAGTTATACCACAGTAAAGTCAGTGGGTGGTGGGGGAAGACAGTTCAGTTACTTCTTTGTAAAATGGGTTTGTGGAATTGCAATAGAAATAGACATAATATGTGTAAAGCATCTATAAAGCGACTGGCAGACACTAAATGATAAAAGAATAAATAATAGCTATTATTATAATGATTCAATATTGCTATTAAAAGAGGATTTTTCACATATCTTTGTCTGGAAATCCAGGATGAGATGAGATCCTAAAATGTATATGGGCAAAAGAAAATCTATGAGAAAGATTGACTGAGTCATGCTGAACACTTGGATCCAAGTGAAATTTAGATTTGTGTAGGAAGATAACTTCTTTTGAGATTCTCTCTTATTATCACCAAAATGCATCTTTTTTCTTTCATTTTGCTTGATATTACAAAGTGTTAAAGCCTCCGTGTTCTAGAAATCACAACAGTGGAAAACAGTTCAGGACTTGAAATCAAAATGTGTGGGTCTGGTCTCGTTGGAAGAAATTGAGCAAACATCTTAATCTCTGCAAACTTAATTCTGATTATTTATAAAATGAGCAAACTTACTCCATGATGCTCTTAAGAGCTAATATAGTAAGTAATACTTACCGATACCTTGTGGTTGAGAACAACCAAGAAATTCAGCAATCAAATAAAAAGTCAATGGATACATTGATTATTGGTAGTTATCATTTACTATAAGCAAAGAACCATGAAACATACAAAAGAAACCAGAGCCACCTTGATTCCTCAAGCAAGACAAAGACACTGCAAAACAAAGAAAACTACAGGCCAATGTCTCTGAAGAATATCATTGCAAAAATCCTCAATAAAATGTTAGCAAATTGAATTGAACAGCAAAGTAAAAATATTACACGACCAAGTGAAATTTATCCCTGCCATAGAAGGCTGGTTTAACATATGCAAATCAATCAATGTGATACACCACATTAACAGAATGAGAGATTAAATACCACATGATCATCTCAATTGATGCAGGAAAAGCATTTGACCAAGTTCAGCATTCTTCCTTACTAAAAAGTCTTAACAATTTAGGTATAGAAGGAAACTTCCTCAACAGAATAAAAATTTCAAAAACACAAATAATAAAGGCCATTTATTTTAAAACTCAGAATTAACATCATAATCATTGAGGAACAACTGAAAACTTCTTCACTAAGATCTGGTACAAGGAAAGGTTGCCCACTCTCACCATTTCTATTCAACACAGTAACAGAAGTACTAGCAAGAACAATCACAAAAGAAAACAAATGAAAAGGCATCCAAAATATAAAGGAAGAATTGAAATTATGTCTACTTACAAATGGCATGATCCTATATGTAGAAAATCCCAAAGATTTCAGAACACAACTGCTAGAACTAATAAATAAATTCAGTAAAGTTACAAAAAAATCAGCATACAAAAATCAGTAGGATTTCTACACACATATAGTGACCTAACTGAAAAATAAATTAAGGAAACAATCCAATTTGTGAAAACATTTTTAAAACCTAGAAATAAATTTAACAAAAGAGGTGAAAGATTTGTACAGTGAACACTATAAAATACAGATAAAAAACTGAAGACCCAAATAAATGTAAAGATATCTTATGTTTATGGACAGGAAGAACTAATATTGTTAAAATGCCCATAACATCCAAAGCAATATACAGATTTAACTCAATCTCTATCAAAATTATGATAGCATTCTTTACAGAAATAGAAAAAATAATCCTAAAATTCAAATGGAACTACAGCACCTTCTGAATAGCAAAGTAATACTGAGAAACAAAAAGTTGAAGGCATTACAATTCTGATTTAAAATTATAGGACTATTGGCTGGGCCCAGTGGCTCACACCTGTAATCCCAGCACTTTGGGAGCCGAGGCAGGCAGCTCACCTGAGGTCAGGAGTTCGAGACCACCCTAGCTAACATAATGAAACCTTGTCTCTACTAAAAATACAAAAAGTGTTGTGGTACGTGCCTGTAATCCCAGCTACTTGGGAGGGTGAGGCACGAGAATAGCTTGAACCCAGGAGGTAGAGGTTGCAGTGAACTGAGATGGTGCCACCACATTCCAGCCTGGGCAACAGTGTGAGATTCCATCTCAAAAAATGAAATAAAATAATATTATATGGCAATAATAATCAAAACAGCATACTACTGGCATGAAAACAGAAACACAGACCAATGGAACAGAATAGAGAACTCAGAAATAAATCCAAACATATAAGGTCAACTAATGTTCAACAAGGCCACCAAAAGGATACAATGGAGAATAGATAGTTTCTTCAATAAGTGGTGCCGATAAAACTGGATCTCCACATGCAAAAGAATGAAATTGGACTTTATCTTATACTATGCTCAAAAATCAACTTGAATGGATAAAATACCTAAATGTAAAACCTGAAGCCATAAATCTTTTAGAAGAGAACATAGGGGAAAACTCCTTGATATTGGCCAATGGTTTCTTGACTATCACACCAAAAACACAGGTTACAAAACCAAAAATAAATAAATGTGACTATTTAAAACTAGCAAGCTCTATACAGCAAAGGAGAAACCAGCAAAATTAAAAGGCAACTACAGACTAGAAAAAAACAATGGCAAACCACCTATCAGATAAGCAGTTAATATCCAAAATTTTTGAGCAACTCCACAACTCAATTCCAGAAAACAAATAACCCAATTTAAAAATGAGCAAAAGGCCTGAACAGATATTTCTCCAAACAAGACATAAAAATGGGCAATAGGTTTATGAAAAGGTGCTTGACATCACTAATCATACGGGAAGTGCAAATTAAAACCACTGTGAGATATCACCACACACCCCACCCATAAGGATGACTAGTAACAAAAAGACAAAAGATAAGACATGTTGATAAAGATGTGGAGAAAAAGAAACCCTAGTACGCTGTTGACGGGGATGTACCTTGGTACAGTCATCATGGAAAATAATATGAAGGTTCCTAAAGAAATTAAAAATAGAACTTCCAGGCTGGGTGTGGTGGCTCAGAAATGTAATCCCAACACTTTAGGAAGCCAAGGCAGGAGAATTGCTTGAGCCCAGGAGTTTAAGGCCATCCTGGGCAACATAACAAGACCTTGCTTCTACCGAAACATTTTTTTTTAAAGCCACGTGTCGTGTGCACTCCTGTAGTCCCAGATACCTAAGAAGTCGGAGGCAGAAAAATCGCTTGAGGCCAGGGGATTGAGGCTGCAGTGAGCTGTGATCACATCACTGCACTCTAGACTGGGTGAAAGAGTGAGACATTGTCTAAAAAAAAAAAAAAAAAAAA
>NW_012101887.1:2095810-2106344 GCF_000951045.1 Mandrillus leucophaeus | reverse complement strand
GATCTATCACATACACACATAATGGAATATTACTCAGTCTTACAAAAGAAGGAGATCCTGACATTTGCCACAACATGGATGAAACCAGAAGATATTTTGCTAAGTAAAAGAAGGCAGGCGCACACACACACACACACAAAGTGTATGGACTCACTTATATGTGGAATATATTTTAGGAAGAGCTCAAATACAGTGATTGAGAATGAAACAGGGGTTACCACCATGGAGGCGGACAGGGATAGGAAATGGGGAGATGCAGGTCAAAGAACATAAAATAGCAGATATGCAGGATGAACAAGTTCAGAGATCGAATTTACGACATGACAACTAAAATTAATAAAAATGTATTAGGGATTTTTGTTAAATAAGTAGATGTTGGCTGCTCTTTTCACAAGAAGAGTAACTATGTGGGAATGATAGATATGTTAATCTACTTCTTCACTATAATGATTACTTTACTATCTATATGATATGTATCTTTTTTTTTTTTTTTTTTTTTTTTTTTGAGATGGAGTCTTGCTCTGTTACCCAGGCTGGAGTGCAAGGGCACAATCTCAGCTCACTGAAACCTCCACCTCCCAGATTCCAGCGATTCTCCTGCCTCAGCCTCCCGGGTACCTGGGATTACAAGCACACACCATCATGCTCGGCTAATTTTTGTATTTTTAGTAGAGACAGGGTTTTACCACGTTGGCCAGGCTGGTCTTGAACTCCTGACCTCACGTAATCCACCCCCCTCAGCCTCCCAAAGTGTTAGGATTACAGGTGTGAGCCACTGCACCCAGCCATATGTATCTTACAATATCACGTTGTAAGCCTCAAATATACACATAAAATTTATTTAAAAAAAAAAGAAAGAAACAAGCTGAAGTCAGAGAATTCAATCTAACAGAGCTGGTTGCTAAATGGGACTACAGTACACTTAAATAAAATGTAAAACAATTTTAAATTAACGTAGCGCCAACCTAAAAGCACATTCCATGTAGAGTGATAACACCCAGACCTCGATCATTAACCTTCCAGGCCTGTCACTTAAGGCCTATCAAGGCCACCTTGACAGAACTCTAACCCACTTCTGGGAGTCTAATTTCCCAGGTCTTCGGTGGAAACTGTTTCAGCCAAGTTGGAGTACACGCTATTTCCAAGCATGGGCTACACTTTCCCTCTGTCTGTTTGCTCATGTGCCTTCTTGAACTTCTAACCACCCAGACATCCAGAACCTTTCCTCTGCTTAACACTCCTCCCATTCATTAACACATCTTAAATGTCACCTTTTCCAAGAAGTTTATCCTAACTCTTCGAACTAAGTGTTAATTTTTCACCTTTGAACTCCCACTCGATTTTGATAGTTCCCTCCTGGGGCAGATTGCATATTCTACTTACACACTCCCTTGTTGCTTCTATTCTACTTACACACTCTCTTTTTTCTCCTGGTTTCTAAAGTAGAACACCTCCTTCACCTTTTATCATCCCCAACAGTAGACATTAACTAACTTCTCTTTTTCTTTTTTCAAACCTCTCAGGGATGAAATTACTAACATTTTAAAAATTGATTCACCAATAAGATCTAATTCAGTTACTTATAAATCATGCAATCTTAATCTTGATTTGAACAAAACAGCACACTTGTGACCTTAGTCACAAGAGACTTATGATATGCTGTGTACTGTATAAGCCTATGGCATACATAGAAGTGAACGGCCAATTGCAGTAGCAGGTTATTGGGTTTTGATAAGAAGTACAGAGTAGGACCGGGGATGAGGGGGTGGATAAATAACCATTTCTTATTCTCCAAAGGACTTTTAATGAGTATGAGACTTTTCCGAGTAGGCGATCCATGAATCAGAAAGCTGGCTTTAATGTCATCTCTCTCACTCCGAAAAGAATAAGAGCAAAATAATTCAAGCTCAGCCAGGGTAGAGAGGAAATGAGGGTGGAAGAAGTCCCTCTCCTCTCTGCATACTGAACTTGTAGTCTTCTATCAGAGGAAAACATTGGGCAGACTGACAAATATTTTTAGCTCCCCAGTAAAACTTCATTACATATAAGCAATTATTATCACAATTATACCTTTTTCTCCCACTTCATTGTTTAACTGATTCAGAACAATTGCATCTTAGAAATAATAGTATTGAAATATGGCAAACATCTTAGCACCAACAGCAATAAACTTAAGGCTAGAACATAATGCTTTTTACACATTCTTTTTCCATTTCTCCTTTGGATTATAGATTATGAAAGAAATTTCATGCAGCAGTTGGTGACAAAATGTATTTCTTATTAATGTGTAATATTTGTTACATTAATAAATTTATGACTTTAATAATTAATGTGAACTTAATTGTGTACCATGTCCCTTTTTCTTGCAGTTCAATAAAAACTATATATTTCTTTAATTAGGCTTTATTTGAAGACTGAAAATGGAGGAGTGCTTTTTTGCTCATTCACCTCTATAGAGCCAGGAAATAAATGGAATTAGTGTCTTCAGTGTGGTTTAGCAAGAAAAAATATTTAACTGTTCTGAAATGTGACTTTCCTTTGCACAGTTAACCTCACCCCGAGGCCAGGGATACACAGCCATTTGAAACCTGACACTGCAGCAGGGGATGGTTTTCTCCCCTTCCTGGCTCTGGGTAGAAATTTCATCGATTTCAATAGCGATAGAAAGAGAAAACTGGGGTCACCTACATGGTTATCATACTATCTTCCCTCTTTATATTTTCAGCTTTATTAGAAGTGTAATCTAGTTATTTCCTGCTTGATTTCAACATTTTGTTGTGATGCTTGCTCCACTTAAGAGTCCATGGGAATGTAATAACCACTTTATTCCATGTCCAAATGTTTCAAAACAACTACAAGAAAAGATAGATAGAAGGAAACTAACATATGCTAAGTATCTGGCCCAGGTTATACTAGGTGTTTTCAATCAATTATTTATTTAATCTCCTTGGGGTCACAATCACAAATGCCAACAAGCTCATAAATGAAAAAAGCATAGTGGGCTTCAGAAACAAGGAGCCCTCTGAGCTCCATCTTTCATTTTCCACTTTTGATAGAGAAACAAGCACAGAAAAAAAATGTTACTCCACTTTAAAGATGACAAGAGAGCAAGTGCAATGATGAATTGCAATTGATACTAGGTCTTGGTATCAGGCAGGGCATTGGGAGTCGTGGACTGTGGTAAGGTGGAAGGCATGAGATTCTCAACTCCAGCCCTTTGTTGCCATGTGGGAACATGAGCTTGATGACAACAGATCACCCAAATTTGTAAGCAAAGATGAAAAACACGATTTTTGCATGGCTTCCTGGTTTTTAAATGTGATCTTAAATTTTCTTACAACACAGTGCAAAGCATATCTACAGATGGACTATGGCCCACAGGCCATCAGTTTGATCTCTCTGCCACAGGGTTCCTCAGCACATGTGAAATAAGTGCCTCTATATCACAGCAGGTCAACTGTCCCTCAGCTTTTATTCGGCCTATTACAATCGTCACCATGGATTTATCCTTAGAAGGCAAAAGGTCTCAGATATTATTTTCTTGGGGGAGAAAAACAATCCTGGGCAAGGCTTGTGCCTCAGTTACTTAAAAAATCATCAGCCAGGCACGGTGGCTCATGCTTGTAATCCCAGCACTTTGGGAGGCCAAAGCAGGTGGATCACTTGAGGCTAGGAGTTCGAGACCAGCCTGGCCAACATGGAGAAACCCCATCTCTACCAAAAATACAAAAAATTTAGCCGGGCAGGGTGGCAGGTGACTTTAATCCCAGCTACTCGGGAGGCTGAGGCAGGAGAGTTGCTTGAACCCAGGAGGTGGAAGTTGCGGTGAGTGGAGATTCCACCACTGCACTCCGATCTGGGTAACAAGAGCAAAACTCCATCTTAAAAAAGAAAGAAAGAAAGAAAAAATCATCTATATTCATTAAATATATTTCATTAAAGATATTTCTAAAATAATAAAAATGTGGAACAAAAAGTAAAATAAAAATACCATAGTCCTATCAATCCAAACACAATTACACATTTCCATCCAGGATTTGAACCACACTTGCATTTTATAATTTTTAAATCAGTGTAATCATATTATATATACATTCTGTATAATTCTTTTTCCCTCAACTTGTTATACTCAAAATTACTACATATGATTTACTATCTCATTTAACATATTTTTAATGGTTGCATAATATGCCATTGGGGGCTTTTATACTAAAAGTTTGCTAAATCAACCTCATTTAGGTTTTCATTTCCAAGGGTGGGGTAAATCTAAATATTGCATAAAATATTGCAGGTAACACTTTCCTGCATAACAATTTTCACATATTAAATTTTTAGTATATATTCAAAAAATGTAATATGCTAACAGTTGTGCACATTCCTAGGGCTATTAACTTAAGATGTCAAATTATTTCTCGCAAAAAGCATGTTACCAATTTTTAGTGTAGCACTTCACTTTATAGATGTTCCTTCATCTTTATCAACCTATAAAGTCTTAAAAATTAAATAAATTTTAATAATGGATTTCCCATCATAGGCATGGAGAAAGTCAAATCTCTTTTACCTCAATGGTAACTGTAAACGATTATCATAGTACCTGCTCAATTGTTTCTTACCTTGAATACACTTTTTTTTCTCAGTAATTTAATTTAATGGAAGATTCACGTCACCCAATCTTAATCTGTGACACAGATATGGATAAGAAGGTGGATTAAGAGTTATAGGCCAGGTGTGGTGGTTCATGCCTTGTAATGGCAACACGTTGGGAGGCCGAGGCGAGTGGATCACCCCCACCACACGTTGGGTGCCCAACACAGGTGGAGTTTGAGACCAGTCTAGGCAACATGGCAAAACCCCGTCTCTACAGCAATTAGCTGGGTGTGGGGCATGTGCCTGTATTCCCGGCTACTTGAGAGGCTGAGGTTGGAAGATCACCTGAGCCTCGTGGTTAAAGTTGCAGTGAGCCATGACTGCACCACTGCACTCCAACCTGGGTGACAGAGAGACACCCTTCTCAAAAATAAATAATAAATAAAGAGTTATAGATAAGAGTTTGCAATACACAAAGACATAACACATATTGAGAAAGACAAAATATATTATTATATATACATAAACTTGTTGAGAGGGAGAAAGGTATGAAAAGGAGAAATTGATTTGCACTCTAGATTACTGCTAGCTGAAGCCTCTAGAGTCCAGTGCCATTCATACTCCTGTCTTTAACCTTACAACTGTACTGTCCACATAAAAGCTTCATTCTCACCTATGTTCATTTTCCTATTGCTATGTAAAAGATTACCAGAAACTTCATAGCCTAAAACAACACAAAATTTATCATCTCAAGGTTTTCCTGCTTGAAAGTCTGGACACGAATTAGCTGGGTCCTCTGCTCAGGATGTCACTAGGCTCACCTCAAGGTAGTGGCAGGGTCTACAATCACACCTTCAACTCCAGGGTCCTCTTCCAAGCTCACTAGTCGCTTGCAGTTATATGATCAATAACCCTATTCACTTTGCTAGCTGTTCACCAGGGACTACACTCAGCTGTTAGAACCCGCCTTCAGGTCCTTGTCCTGCAGTCTCTTGCATAGACCCTCTCACCACACAGAAACTTACTTCTTTCAGGACAGCAAGAGAATTTCTCTAATGCTTCACATCTTTTTGATCTCTATTAATGGCTCACCTGACTAGTCAGTTTCACCCAGGTTTATCTCCCTCTGATTAAGTCAAAGTGAAATGATGAGGGACCTTAACTACATCTGCAAAATCCCTTCTGCCATATAATTTAACATAATCACCAGAGTGATATGCCATCATATTCACTAGCCCTGCTCATACTCAAGGAGAAGGGGTTATGCACTGGAAGGAGGGAATCTTAGGGGCCACCTTAGAATTCTGTCTGCTACAGTACCTTTTCTCAGGCTTCCCACAGAGGTGTTGCACTCTTGTAAATAAATAAAAAATAAAAAAAGTGAGCTGCTGAATAGCCGTGAGTACTTTCTTAACTCCTTTCATTTGCCACAGCTGCTTTGGCCTCTTAGCACTGCCTTATCACCTTATCTGATTGGTCCAGGGCCATCTACATTCAGTGCCCGCCACTATTTTTAAAACTCAGTGTTGGAATCTTTTTCCTGCCACTTAAGTATAATAAATAGTTGTCACAAATGAAATTTGTACAAAAGCTGACTGTGTGATGTCACTAACAGGTATGGTTTTTGTAACAGTAGGTTGATTCTTGAAATCTTAAATTTATCATTAATGCACTCTATTCAGAGGGACTTAACTCTCTTGATATACATATAAAATTTAAACTTCAAAGCATTTTAGAAAATGACAGGCATCCGAAAGTCCCATTTTTATTCCAATGAAAATACATTTTACCAAGAAGCTAAAATATCCCACAAAATGTAAAATGACAAAAAAAAGAAGGTAAAAAGTGCTATTATTCTCAGTAAGACAATTCATAAGCATGTTGATTTAGGAAAATCTTCAAGCATTTACTCGAGCAATTGTAAGGTACATTCAGTTTCCACAATGAAAGGAAAATGCTTTGAGGAGTTTTCTGGGGTTTCTTTCAACTTGTCTGCTTCTTTGCCTATACTAATACTTTATGCCATTTTAAAGGGCAAACTATAAGAAATATTTATGTTTAGAGAAGAAATCCATCTGTATAATTTGAATTTAATTTTAAAATCAGGTAAACTATCCTATAAACAAAATCAATGATTTCTCAAGGTACTTTTTGAAAATGAAAACAAATCAGTTGTGGTTTTCTCATCTGTTGCTTGAACACTGAAGTACAATGCATTGCGATTTTAAAGAGAAATTGTATTATTTTAGACTTTATAAATCATAATACAATAATTTATGTCTTAGAAAAGAACTATAGAGCTATGTAGCTCTACTTTTTTTAAGGGTAGCAGTTGAAACAAACAATCAACTCACTTCATGCATGGAAGAACATTCTCCAAACTATTCTCCTTAAACAAATCTTCAATCATGACATAAATGACATTTGTTTAAAGAGAAGCATTTCATACTTCCCCAATTCTTACTGATGAGTCTCTCATTCACAATTTACAAATTTCTTGTGTCAACTAAATGTCTATAAATGGATTGACTTATTATAGTACATGGATTTACTGGATCAATTCAACCAAATGCCAGTATTTCATTCCATCTGATTTTCAACACAGCATTTGATAAATACTTACAGAAAAATGCTCCTGTAGATATCATTTGCAGATTGATAAAGGTTGATTGATTAAAGGTATATAAATGTAATCCTAACTTGGAAGTTTAATGTGCTAAGCAATCATTTCTAGACACTTTTTTGTTGTTCCAAGGGTAATTTCTGAAAAACATTAATACGTTTATTGTGATCATCTGATAAAAATAATAATTTCAAAAAACCAGAGAGAAGGTAGAATTAGTAATAGAAAATAAAGTTAATATTTAAACACCCTTGCTTATTTTGTTTTACATTATTTTTTAAATTAAAGTGAAGTTAACTTTAGCTCCTGATCTATCACTTTTGTTCCTGTTGGACGAAAAAAGTTCTTCATGATGTAATTTGAGAAGCATTGAGCACTTTCAACTGTCCTTGCCTTGTTTCCTGGTAACTAAGACTTCAAGACTTTAGTTTAAAGGCCTTGACAACTACCATTTAAAAATAGAAGTTATCTGGCAGGGGTAATACACAAAGTCATCATTATATAAGATTAGTTATAAAAGATCAGTTGTGGCTTTCTAATGGGTCCATAGCAGAATAGGAACTAGAGAAGTTGAGTTTGAAGTGGGTAAGGAAAAGATAAGTCATCTCCCTAAACACCCTTGCCATAATAATTATCCAGTGAATATCTGTTTAAATGAACCAACTTGAACAGATAGCACAAGACTTTAAGGCCAGGACACTGTCAGGGTAGAATGCTTGATAGCTGGATCTCAAGAGAAAGTTTTAGGCCCAGGAGAAAGGAGATGAACAGTTAGCAGAAACTGCAAAAATGGGTGAGAAGAACACCCTTAATCATGTCTGAATATTTACAAGTAAGTGTGAGGAAATAGGAGATGATGAAGTTTCTCATATATCTAGGTAGCTTGTAAGTGTAATTGTCATGAAGTTAAGCAAATTAACAGGACTTCCTGAGTTTGTATCATAAATTCAGGGTACAATGTAGCTCTGATGGGAAATATAGCTTTTGGTTAGCAACTTGAACAATCAATATATAAGCAAGTATAAGACCAAGTCAATTTTGTACTTTTAAGATTTACAATATTATTTCCAAACTGGCCAGAATTTGAATTCAGATCTGTAATAAGGTCCTTGTGTCAGAATGTATCTTTATTTTCACTTTTTGGTTAGGTAATCCAAGATTATGCAGATTCCAAATTTTAATTTCATACTTATAACTATTATTATTTAATTTTCCCCAACAATGTAGCAATAAGTTTCTGCCAGTGATTTGGCAAAATCATGATTTTTCTTAATTTGTTGTGGGTGTTCTTTTTTGTCGGGGGAGATTTTTTGCTTCTCAAAAATTTTTCAACCCAGCTCTGTTTCTAAGAGCTCTGTGTCTTACTTTTTGTGGGAGGGAAGCAGCTTACACGACGCAATAAGATCTGGGGATTTGTAACATGGGAAACTGAGTGATTGTTTTAATATTTCCACCAACAGTTTTCAGGGAGTAGGATAGTGAAACTGCATTTAATCAGAGGAACTTATCAAAGCAGCTCAAGATACGAATGCAGAGATGCTGCACGTGAGGCACTGCTGCTTGCTGGTATCCAGGATATCCCAGAGTTCAAAGGGAAGGTCCAGCAGAAGAGCTTCCCAGGAGAATCAGGGAATTTGGGATAATATCTCAAGTATGCCTACCCCCTTACTTCAGTGATTGATCATATTTCCTTGATTCAAGATACTCATTTTTCACAATTATGAATTCCAAAGTCAGGAAGCAATTTTTAATCAACGTATACTTTTAATATGTCAATATTTCTTTCCTCCCTTTTGAAAACTTATTATTTACTTGTAATTTGATTATTATTTAATCAATGGTGATTCTTAAACAATGAGTGGCCTTTTCACATTGAGTAAATGAGCAATATATTTCAATTGAAACTATAAGGCCAAACCCAATAAGAGTAAAATCTTCTGTTTTTTACTGGTCCTTAAAGTGAACCAGTGTCTACCCTGATATTGTAAAACCTTATCAAAGGAGGAAAAATAGAAAAAAAAACTGTACTATGATACAGTAGTCTTAGCTATTAGACATATTGGACACTAGATCTATGTTTAAAAGCATGTGGAATGCTTCCTCAGACTAAATTTAGTGTCCTTGTTGGAAGAGAATTTGTTGTTTATAAGATCACTGTGTGTGTGTGTGTGTGTGTGTGTGTGTGTGTGTGTTTGGTTTCTAAGTAATTCAAAACACATTAGAGACCTTAAGTCCATAAATACAATATAACAATTACTCTTTTCATGAAAGATAAATGATTACATGTGGTTAAGAGTGGAGATAGCAACAGGATTTTTTTCATTGAAAATTTGTAATTTGACCTGCTTTGACACATTAAGGAGAGACTTCCAATCTAAACTTTTTAAACTCATGAATCTATCAGATGTTCCTAACTAGGACTGTAATTGGGTTGCTTGAATAGAAGAACACAAAGATTTTCTAGAATATCTGGCTCATTTTACAGACAAGAAAAATGATGTCCAAAGAAGACAGTCATTTGCTTTGCCCATAGTTGTCTAAACAGTGATAAAACCATGGGTAGATCCCAGTACTTTTGTTTTCTAATGCAATGCTCTTCAGTAGAGGAGAAAAGACTACCTCTCTCCCAAAACATGACAGAATACAGTGGTTCTTGATAGCTTTGCCAGAACCTATAAATCGAGCCCAGGTCTCAGAGGAGTTTTAAGAAAGGAGAGCTCAATTCTACCACAATATTTCAAATTGTTCTCTGTACTCCTCTGGCCACTGTACATAGATAAAACGTCTATATGGTCTTTGTAGCAGATCTGGAAATACTGACATTAAAATATTATGCTTTAACCAGTCAGGGATATTTTAATACCTTAGAATCATATACTATTTTAAGAATTATAAGAGTCCTATGCATTAATTTTATTTCATTCTCTAAGTTTAGTGAGAGGGAAGATGACGTCTCAAAAAGTAAAATGGCGTATCACATGCTGGTCAGTGCAAGGTCAAGACTGGAACACCAATGTTCTAACTCTCAGTCCACTGCTTTTTCAAGACATTGCATAGCTACATCATGAATTGTGTCCAAAAACATGGAAAGATGCAAAGATTACATAAACTAAGACAGCTTTCTTATGAGATATTTTTCTTTTTCTTCCAGTTTTTTTGAATTATTATTATACTGTGCCACATTTTCTTAATCCAGTCTATCATTGATGGACATTTGGGTTGGTTCCAAGTCTTTGCTATTGAGAATAGTGCCACAATAAACATACATGTGCATGTGTCTTTATAGCAGCATGATTTATAATCCTTTGGGAATATTCCCAGTGA
>NW_012101887.1:2094544-2095100 GCF_000951045.1 Mandrillus leucophaeus | reverse complement strand
GAGCAGAAAAGCTGAAAATTCTAAAAATCAGAGCGTCTCTTCTCCTCCAAAGGAACACAGCTCCTCGCCAGCAGTGGAACAAAGCTGGACGGAGAATGACTTTGACAAATTGAGAGAAGAAGACTTCAGACGATTCATAATAACAACCTTCTCCGAGCTAAAGTAGGATGTTCGAATCCATTGCAAAGAAGCTAAAAACCTTGAAAAAAAGATTAGACAAATGGCTAGCTAGAATAAATAGTGTAGAGAAGTCCTTAAATGACTTGATGGAGCTGAAAACCATGGCACAAGAACTACGTGATGCATGCATAAGCTTCAGTAGCTGATTTGATCAAGTGGAAGAAAAGGTATCAGTGATTGAATATCAAATGAAAGAAATGAAAAGAAGACATGTTTAGAGAAAAAAAGAGTAAAAAGAAATGAACAAAGCCTCCAAGAAATACGGGACTATGTGGGCCGGACGCGGTGGCTCAAGCCTGTAATCCCAGCACTTTGGGAGGCCGAGACAGGTGGATCACGAGGTCAGGAGATCGAGACCATCCTGGCTAACACGGTG
>NW_012101887.1:2090754-2092034 GCF_000951045.1 Mandrillus leucophaeus | reverse complement strand
TGTACCAGAAAGTGACAGGGAGTATGGAACCAAGCTAGAAAACACTCTTCAGGATATTATCCAGGAGAACTTCCCCAACCTAGCGAGACAGGCCAACATTCATTCAGGAAATACAAAGAACGTCACAAAGATACTTTTCAAGAAGAGCAAATCCAAGACACATAATTGTCAGATTCACCAAAGTTGAAATGAAGGAAAAAATGTTAAGGGCAGCCAGACAGAAATGTCGGGTTACACACAAAGGGAAGCCCATTAAACTAATAGCAGATCTCTCAACAGAAACTCTACAAGCCAGAACACAGTGGGGGCCAATATTCAACATTCTTAAAGAAGAGAATTTTCAACCCAGAATTTCATATCCAGCCAAACTAAGCATCATAGGTGAGGGAGAAATAAAATCCTTTATACATAAACAAATGCTGAGAGATTTTGTCACCACCAAGCCTGCCTTACAAGAGCCCCTGAATGAAGCACTAAACATGGAAAGGAACAACTGGTACCAGCCACTGCAAATATATGCCAAATTGTAAAGACCACTGATGCTAGGAAGAAACGGCATCAACTAATGAGCAAAATAAGCAGCTAACATCATAATGACAGGATCAAATTCACACATAACAATATTAACTTTAAATGTAAATGGGCTAAATGTTCCAATTAAAAGACACAAACTGGCAAATTGGATAAAGAGTTAAGACCCATCAGTGTGCTGTAGTCAGGATACCCATCTTACATGCAGAGACACAGATAGGCTCAAAATAAAGGGATGGAGGAAGATCTACCAAGCAAATGGAAAACACAAAAACCAGGGGTTGCAATCCTAGTCTCTTGATAAAACAGCCTTTAAACCAACAAGATCAAAAGAGACAAGATCAAAAGAGACCATTGCATAATGGTAAAGGGATCGATTCAACAAGAAGAGTTAACTATCCTGAATATATATGCACCCAACACAGGAGCACCCAGATTCATAAAGCAAGTCCTTACAGACCTACAAAGAGACTTAGACTCCCATACCATAATAATGGGAGACTTTAACATCCCACTGTCAACATTAGACAGATGAACGAGACAGAAAGTTAACAAGGATATCCAGGAATTTAACTCAGCTCTGCATCAAGTGGACCTAATAGACATCTACAGAACTCTCCACCCCAAATCAACAGAATATACATTCTTCTCAGCACCACATCGCACTTACTCCAAAACTGACCACATAGTTGGAAGCAAAGCACTCCTCAGAAAATGTGAAAGAACAGAAATTATAACAAACTGTCTCT
>NW_012101887.1:2071628-2089458 GCF_000951045.1 Mandrillus leucophaeus | reverse complement strand
AAAAACTGGAAGCATTCCCTTTGAAAACTGGCACAAGACATGGATGCCCTCTCTCATCACTCCTATTCAACGTAGTGTTGGAAGTTCTGGCCAGGGCAATCAGGCAAGAGAAAGAAATAAAGAGTATTCAGTTAGGAGAAGATGAAGCCAAATTGTCCCCGTTTGCAGATGACATGATTGTATATTTAGAAAACTCCATCGTCTCAGCCCAAAATCTCCTTAAGCTGATAAGCAATTTCAGCAAAGTCTCAGGATACAAAATCAATGTGCAAAAATCACAAGCATTCCTATACACCAATAACAGACAAACACAGAGTCAAATCATGAGTGAACTCCCATTCACAACTGCTTCAAAGAGAATAAAATACCTAGGAATCCAACTTATAAGAGATGTGAAGGACCTCTTCAAGGAAAATTACAAACCACTGATCAACAAAATAAAAGAAGACACAAACAAATGGAAGAACATTCCATGCTCAAGGACAGGAAGAATCAATATCGTAAAATGGCCATACTCCCCAAGATAATTTATAGATTTATGCCATCCCCATCAAGCTACCAATGACTTTCTTCACAGAATTGGAAAAAACTACTTTGACATTCACATGGAACCAAAAAAGAGCTTGCATTGCCAAGACAATCCTAAGCCAAAAGAACAAAGCTGGAGGCATCACGCTACCTGACTTCAAACTATACTACAAGGCTATAGTAACCAAAACAGCATGGTACTTGTACCAAAACAGAGATATAGACCAATGGAACAGAATAGAGCCCTTGGAAATAATACCACACATCTACAATCATCTGATCTTTGATAAACCTGACAAATACAAGAAATGAGGAGAGGATTCCCTATTTAATAAATGGTGCTGGGAAAACTGGCTAGCTATATGTAGAAGTGTAAAACTGGATCCCTTCCTTACACCTTATACAAAAATTAATTCAAGATGGATTAAAGACTTAAATGTTGGACCTAAAATCATAAAAACCTTTATGAGAGATTTTTCAAGCAACATGACGACATAGGTGATCCTTGTCTTCAACGCTAATTCTCTCTCCTCACCCCGTCAATCGTCCGTGTCCTCCCTCATGTCCTTGCCCTTCTTGCTCTACAAAAATACAGATGCTCCGTGATTTACAATGAGGTTACACCCCGTAAACCCATGGTAAGTTGAAAATATCCTAAGTTACAAATTCATTTAATACATGTAACCTAGCTTAGCCTAACCTACCTTAAACGTGCTCAGAACACTTTCATTATTCTACGCTCAGCCAAAATCATCTAATGCAAAGCCTATTTTATAACAAAGTATCAAATAGGTCATGTAAGAGTATTGTACTGCATATTGCTAGCCTGGGAAAAGATCAAAACTCAAAATCCTAAGTATGGTTTCTACTAAATGCACATTGCTTTTGCAACATGATAAAGTAAAAAACTTCTAAGTCGAACCATCCAAAGTTGGGGACCATCTGCATGCTCTTGGGAAGGGTTTTACGAGCTATCTTGTTTTTATTCTTTATAGCAACTCTATTAGGTACTCATTAGTATTATTAAAATAAATTTAGAGATGCAAAAGTAAAAAGTGCCTAAGGATTGAGTTACTTTACTACAGGTATACAGTTTATAAGTGGTAAGCACAGGTCCAGTCCCACAGCTGTCATGATTCAAGCACCTTTCTAATTCAGCATTGTATCTAAATAATTGTAGATGTGTAATAAATGTGATCTGCAGGAACATTAAAAAAAGAAAGAATTAGATGGGAGAGAGGGAGAAAAGTAAGAAAGGAAGGAGAAAGGAACGGAGGGAGGGAGAGAGGAAAGGGAGAATTCCTTTTACAAAAAAAAGGTTAAAACAGTAGAAGATTATATGTAAGCAATATCTACCATATAACCATACAATATACAAGGCAGAGCAAAGATTAAGTCAAAAGGACATTGAGATAACAAATGAGTCTGTTTTCTCTGCGTGTATGTATTCTTTACATTGTCTTTACACTTACATATTTAATTTATAGTTAATAAATGTTCGACATAGGATATTTTCAACTTACCATGGGTTTATGGGATACAACCTCATTGTAAATCAAGGTGCATCTGTATTTTTGTAGGGCAAGAAGGGAAAGGCCACAAGGGAGGACACTGACTATTGACAGGGGTGAGGAGAGAGAATTAGACAGCCCTGAGAACAAGTATCACCTAAGACTGTAAGGTACAAACCGGAAGTTCTATTTAATTGTTAGCTATTACACAATGCCTAGAAAACAGATTACAAAGGAAAAGCACAAAATTTCTTCAATATTTCAAAAAGAACATTATAATAATAATGGGTTGATTAAGAAGCAAATAGTTGAAAATTAGAACTCTCATGTTGTGTTACTGTTTTAAGCTTTTTCTATAAAAGTCAATTATGGCATACCAGTGAAGTTAAAGAGAGAGGGAAGTTGAAGCATTTCAATGTTCTAAACATGTAGCTAAATGTAACGTATACTGACACACATAACTTGTCCGACAGTAACATCATTTCTGCCTGAGAATTTTCTCCAGTATCTGTGTATTTCCATCACAATACAATACTACGCAATATTTTCTACAGAAAAATGCGTGACACCACTTTCTCACTAGATCCCCCTTAAGTAATAAAACTAATGGACAAACTCTGTGTGGTATCAGGGGTGAGAAATGATGCCTAGTTATTAGTAACCTAGAGCCTGACAGAACCCAAGCTCACTTAACACAGCTAGGCCAGAGGGAAGGGAGAGGAAAAGTAGATGGAAGAGTTATGGTTCTAAAAGGCAGACAAAATGCTATTGGGGTGCACATGAGGATGTGAACCATAAAATAAATGGAGGAAAGGAGCTAGAAGGGTAAGGACTAGAAGGCTTGGTGAAAATGGCATCAACGCCACACAACTGAGTCACAGCTGTCCTTTTGTATAGGTCCAAGTGTGGAGTGCCTGATAGCTTAAAGAAAGGACACTTTCCACATCATATTTCTCATCGGACATACTATGGTGTCTAAGATGGCACTCTCTACTGCACATTCAGTGAGGCAACTCATGGTGGCAAGCCCTGTCATACATCTGTGATCAACTTCAATTATCTTCTTGCTACTATTCACTTGTATCCAAACTCCATTCTCAGAAAATTTAACCATTTATTTGTTAGGATAAACATTGGGATTTCTAGAATTTTGAAATGAGGATATGTGCATTATAAGAGATATTTCAAAGACAATATTTAAAGCGTTGTAATAAACTTCCATCCAAATCTCTAGTAACTTATTTTAACAATGGCTTTCATGTCTTTTTCAGTTGTTATTTTGTTTAGTTGAAAAAAACTATAATATTTTTCTTCTAATAAAATCAAGAAGTTTCTACTAGTGCTGAAAATAAAAATATTTTACTCGAGCCTAATTTCCCTTTTCAATACACACCATAAACACAAAACTCATTATTTTCTTGATGGCATCAATCCTATTTCAAAAAGGAAAGGAGACAAAGGGTGAAACTACTTCTCAGCATTCCCAAAGCAGTTTGCTTTCAGATTTTGCATATTCAAGCAACTGTTGGCTGTTTTACTGATTTGAATAGCCCAGCCAGGTACAAGAAGTTCTGACTTCTATGTTAGAATCCACATCTGCTTATGCTAGAATGAAAACCCATCTGAGAATCAATGAAGCACATGGAGAGGGTCTAATTAAATCCCTATGCCATTTCCTTTAAAACTGTCAAATTGAAATTGTAATCGTGTATTCATTCACCCCCAATGGTGTAGTAGTAATTTTAGAAGTGGGAATATTTAAGCAATAAGACCCAACAGGGTGTGTTTTGCTAGGATATCAACAAGACTGGATAGTTCTTAGGTAAGCAGCCAATAATCTGAAAACAAAACCTTTCTTAATAATGGATAAATCACAAGACCCTTCTACAAGTGTACAACCATGCTAAAAGACTGAATTCTGTATTGGGAATGAATATTTGCAATAGATATTGTTATTAAATTATACCACAAAATTATCCTAAATACTCCATGAAAATAATACAAAGCATTAGCACATTATATCAAAGTGATGATATGTTCAACAAATCAAAAATCAAATTTCCAAGATTTGGCTTTCAGAGTCATCATAAAATTCCAAAAAACTTGTTATGTCTCCAATTCTTTGTCATTTGCTTAATTTTGCCGTTGCCCTGAATGTTTCCCAACTACAATAAAATTGAAAAAGTGTGAGAGGAATATATGAACTGGTATTAGTATGTTCTCATGCTGCTAATAAAGACATATTTGAGACTGGGTAATCTATAAAGGAAAGAGGTTTAATGTACTCACAGTTCCATGCGGCTGAGAGGCCTCACACTTATGGTGGAAGGCAAAGGAGAAGGGAAGCAAAGGCATGTCTTACATGGCAGCAGGCAAGAGGGTGTGCACAGGGGAACTTCCCTTTATTAAACCATCACCTCTCATGAGAATTATTGATTATCACTGGAATAGCATGGGAAAAACTGCCCCCATGATTCAATTACTTCCCACGAGGTCCCTCTCATGACATGTGGAGATTATTACAATTCAAGGTAAGATTTGGGTGGGAACACAGGGGCAAACCATATCAGCACTGCAATTTGATATTGGGTTACCCTTTTGCCTCATTTTAGAGGACAACATTGCATTTGAGGATGAGTCTGTTTGGCACATGGATTGAAATATCTACATGCTCTTTATATATAGCAAAAAGGTATATGGCTAAGACATAATTGCCCAGTTTGCTTTTCCAGTATGTTTAAATAACAGATAGTGAAGAAAGTTAACCAAATAATATGGTTAATTCATTAGCTTCATGTGGACACATCTTGAGCTAGGATATCATGAGGGTATCTCCAGTCCTCAGGAGAAATATCTTTATGTTCTTGCTTCTGCACTATAGTGTAGTTTATTCAATCTAAAGGCAATGCCAAAAAAACAAAAACAAAAACAAAAACAAACTTTTCTAGATTACATTGTTAAGCTTTTCCTTGATATACTTATTGATTGGACAATTCAGCAAAGCCATGTAAAGAAGGCTAGCATGATAGCATTCTAACCACTTACATATTTAAAAAAAAAAACTTCTTTTTACTCGCTTCCTGTCATTGTATATGCTCTTATCCTTCCCTACACCCAATTCCAAACATAAACACAAAACTGGCACTTTTTATGCCAGTCTCCTCTCTACAGAAAAGCCTCCTAAAAAGCTTTCTTCAGTCAAACTAGGCCATACTCCAAGGTCACGATGTGCAACACAGCAACCACAGAGAAAATTAAGGGAGGTTCCATTGTCCTGTGTGTCCAGGGTATTTTTTTGGAGAAGAGTTAAGACAAGCAATGTTGACCATAAAAAAAAATAAAACAAAACAATATTATTTCTGTATAAAGAACAACGCAAATCTGAGTAGAACTAGAGTTCACCCAAAGGAGAAAAATAACTTGATACTGGGAAGGCACTCTTGTTACCCTCCTCTCCCCTTTACTTACACCCATTCAACTTTTGGTGCCTGCGGATGGGAAGTAGGGAGGGAGTAGACACTTGGGAGAGTGGAAGACGTTTACTGTTTTAATCAAATAAATTTACCTTCTCTGATCCTTATTTCATAAGACATGAAAAACACTCACACCATCAGTATAGAGAAACATAAGGCCAACTCACACATTATATTCTCTACCCTACATGAGGAGCATATCCATATGCACGGCACAGTACGAGAGTTTAAAGAGAAGTCAAAGAAAGATGAAACTCAAAAATTATTGGTAACCATCGGAAACCATCAGAATACCAGGAGAATCCATAAATTGCATCTCTCCACAAGAAGTTAGATCTCCAACATCAGGATCTGTCACAAGGAGAACACACACAAAGTTATGACAAAATTCCAACATTAAACTCTTGTAAGAAGGAGCAGGAAATGTAAATGTCATGGGACTTTTTAAGTGAAGGTCAACATGTGAATTACGGAGGATTGTTCTTCGGGCTCTTATTTTACCTGAGCCAACTGGTCAACTTAAAAAGAGCACATTGCTTTAAAAGAGCATACACTACTGCTCTCCAAGATTAATGATACATTTCTAAAATCCCTGCAGAAAAAGAAAAATACAAAACTAATTCCTTTTTTTTTTTTTTTGAGACGGGGTTTCACTCTTGTTCCTGTTGCACAGGCTGGAGTGCAGTGGCATGATCTCAGCTCACTGCAACCTCCACCTCCTGGGTTCAAGCAGTTCTCTTGCCTCATCCTCCCAAGTAGCTGAGGCTACAGGCACCTGCCACCTTGCCTAGCTAATTTTTTTGTTTGTTTGTGTTTTGTAGAGACAATGTTTCACCATGTTGCCCAGGCTGGTCTCCAACTCCTGGGTTCAAGCAATCCTCCCACCTCAGTGTTTCAAAATGCTAGGATTACAAGCATCAGCCACTACACCCAAAACTATTTATTTTCAATGCTAACTGGAGAGTACATTTGCAAGCTCAAGCTAATCAAGCATTGTTCAATACACTTCATCAGACTTCAAATACATGACCTAAATTAAAAGGATTATCTTGTAGATTTGTTTTTATTAGAAAGTGTTCACATTTTTATGGAAATAAAAGTTTTATTCTTCAAACTAATATTTGCCATGTTTTTTTTTAAAAGACCCACATAAGCAGGTATCAAGAAGTATCTTTCACTTAAAACATTATAAGATATACTTTTTCACTTTTTGCTGTGTTTTTACTTTTACATGTAACATAAAACATCATAAATACAGTGAAAATGATGTGTCTGTATTAAAATAAATCTGCTGATTACTAGTAACTTATATTAAAAATAAATAATTTTATGGCATTCAGATCATTCATTCTTTCATATACATCCAAAACTAAAATGGACCACTTATAAGTACTAAATATTATATAGCACCTTAAATTATAAGTGATTCTGCTACAGTGTAAGCAGGTTAATCATGAAAAGTAATTAGCTATTTAATTGGTCTTTGGTCAGATAAGAGACATGTAGAAGACATCAGGTTTAGGCATTTTAGATTAGGTAACACCTGACTTATTTGAGAGGGAAAATAAAGTAGCAAAAACTTGTTAAAATCTCAACTGTTTTAATTAGGGATGTGGTATTATGAAATACTTATTATTTGCTTTTTTCCTTCTGGTGGAAAAACACCTGCTCCTCGCCCATTATCTCATCTTGTCAGTGCCCAAATAGGGAACAGCAAACATTCAACAACAAATGACCTCTGAGTGGTACATCTCAACTAAACTTTACACACAGAATGACAGTTTCACAGAGGAATAATAATCCAAATTACCTTAGGAGTAATTTTTAATTGTAAGTCAAAATGTGTGTAAGCTTTCTTATTTAGCATGGTTTTTGTTACACCTGTGTAGCTTCGCCACAGGCATACTAGGATCTCCTTAGTTGGGCTGACATGGAATGTGAAGTCAACTGAAATGATGTTAACCTGAGGCTAAGAAAATTAAACTAGCTATAGATCCAGCCCTCCAGGAACCAATATGTTTTGTCTAAGAGAGCATCACAATCTCAGATGTAATCCCAACTGGTGTTCGTATACGGTAAATATGCATCTGGGAAGCACGAGATAGCTTATGCTTAGCAGGAAAAATTGGCTGAGGGATGGCAAGAGCTATCCAAGAAGTCACACCGCCTGTGGCCTGGGGTTTTGTGGCAGGATCCTAGTTCCAGCAAATCGAATTGGGTGATACTCAGTAAAGCAAGCACAGTTAAGGAAAGGTACAACCAGATCAAGAGATGTGGCTGCCGCTTGGATTGCTCAGACCCAGGACAGTCCAAGCATGGGACAGGCTCGGGACAGTAAGACTAGTGCCAACGTCCTGCCCTGGTGAGGGTGAAACTCACATTTCTCTTTCAGTCTTAGTTCTCTTGGCTCAAAACTGGACAGAAATGAGCCTGCAAGTCAAAGTCTTTCACAATCTAAAATTAGATGAGGCTAGACAAAATGTAACTGTACCTTTCTGTGTTAGTTACATTTTTTGCTATTCAACAAATCCTAAGTTCTTCTCAACATATAAACACACACTTTCATAGTAGCACACACTAACACTATTTTGTAAATAAAATATGAATGTTTATCTTAAGTCTGGACTTTTCAATAGCCCAAAATTATTGCTGACCACGAAGTCTTCTTACAATAGGAGAACTCATAAATCATACTCAAAATTAGGAAAACTACATTAAGTTTATGATCTTTCATATTCAACGTGTTGTTTAAAATGTTCATAAAATGACATTCTTATTTAGAGCATTTCAGGCTTCTATTTAATCACAGATTGTGAAAACGAATGGGAAAAAAAGTAGAGTTGTGGAATAATCGTGGAAATATGCACATTTCTTAATCCAGTTTTCCTAATTCTTGACTTGGTAAGTCAAGCTCTCTGTATCTTGACTTACCAAAGGTAAGCTTTGAACTTCTCCAGTTGAAATATTTCTTAAATTCTAATATAGAAAGATTTACATATACTCCCCATTGTTTAATTTGCTTAGAAAACAGATTGAAAGAACAATGAGGCTGGACTTCAGATGTCTGCAGGAAATATTGCATGCATGACATCTGTTTTCCCTGAGGATTTGACACACATTTGTTTTAATGTACTGGTGTGTTCCTCATTACCTTAGATGCTACATGCTAAAAAGAAGAGTGTGCTCCAGTTTTCAAGGAAAAGAGAAAAAAATGATAAATCTAAAAGTTTTTCTCTCTAAAGGGCAATAATTTAGGGGTTAAGCTTTCAAAGAAAATGCAAATGATCGTGTTTCTAAATGCCCAACCCTTTAAAGAATATGTGTAAGCCTTCCATAAGCCTTCCATACAAGTAAGTCTTTTTTTGTTATTGAAGAATTTATCCAAAGAGAGAAAGAATATGCCTTTGAAAGTCAACAACTAAAAAAATAAGATCTGCATCTCTAAATAGTTGAAGTCATCAATTTAAGATGTTTGAGGTATTAATCCTCCAGAAAAGTATCTGGCCTCCAGAAGCAGTGGATTGTTAAACATTTTTTGATGGGTGCCTTGGGGTTTTATCACAAACCGACATGTAAAGTTCCACACTGAACACAGAATGCCACCATTCCACAGTACTCCAGCTGCCTTATAACAACGTCTACATCCCTGTGTAATTGTCCTTAATTAAAAACATATAGAATATCCAAAACACTTTCATGATTCTCATTCAGTATCTGTTCAACCAATATGCAAATAAAGAAATTTGTCCCCCTTAGGTCACTGAAATTAAAAAGCTATTGTAAAGCATACAAGACTCTCTAAAGGAACACAGTATGATATCATGAGGAATAAAATATTTTACAAGTTGAAGATAATACATCATATGGGTGTATGGGATAGAAGCTTCTTTTCCACTTAATCGTCCTTTGCCTGAGATGATGACATCAAATGATCAGATGTTACTCTGTAGCATGAGAACTTGATGGAGATCTGAAATAAAATATCTCAAATCGTTTCCTAAGTCCAGACAACGATAATAAACATCTCTGGAAGAGTTTAAGCCAGACTCGTTAATGGACATGAGTTGCCTCACATTAGCTGAATGGAAAACTGTCTCCTGAAATTAAAGAGCAATTGATATCAACATTTGCTTCCTCCTGGCACAACCTTTAGTATCTTGGAATCTTGGACTCATATATCCTGATGCACTTCAATAAAACTGACTTTAAAATCCCCCACTCAGTGAATTCAAATAAATAAGTGTATCAATTGAGTAAACTGCATCTGTACATTTAATTAAACACCTTTCACAATTTAATTTAAAGAATTTGAATTAATTTTGCATTTATTTCAATGGCTTTTCTTATTAAAAATGAAAACCCCAAGAGGGACAGAGTGAGTGAGGGATTGAGGTTAGAAAGTCTACCAAAAAGTTTAATAAGTAATTTAAATGTCACCATCTCCCTGCCAAATTGTGTGCTATTTTCAGTTTGACTTGAGAACTCCACCCTTGTTTGATGGTGTTTAATTCTGAACATAAATTCTACAGTTTTAGGAAAGAGATAATACATGTGTATTTTACAGCTGAAACACCAACAGGATTGAAAACCAAAATCTTCTGTTTATCCAAAGGTTAGATACAGTGCATTCAGTCACAGTACAAACGTAGAGTACCTAAATGAGCTTGCCAATTTCAGTCTTTATTGTAGAATAATAATTCAATGTCCACCTTAGCTAGATACCAAGTAACAGAGATGGCTGACCCAATGTAGCTATTTGAAGCAAGTTATTTTTAACAAATATTTCTGCTGAAGCTGAAATTTAGTAATTTTTATGGTGTAGACCACTTTTGGTTTAAATTTTGTAAAGCCCAGGAAACTACAAAAAACTACTAAAGTGAGAGTTCTCTATTTATTAAATGAATAAAACAATAAATTGATGAATAAACAGATGGATAACTGAATATATAGATGGATGGATAGAGGAATCTTTCCCAGATGGCAATTTACAAAATAGTTTTTGAACAAGAGACCAAAGTGTTTGACTTTCTTCTTTATCATAGCAGGTTTGAAAATGTACCAGTAGGTTGAAGACAGCTGAGGGAGCAATTGGGAAAATTTTTCCTTAAGAGGCTATAATGACACAACGATTCATTTTCTGCATATCATAGCTATTACCATGGAAGATAAACTGAAGAGATTCCAAGAAAGAAACAGTTGTCATGATTCTAGGTATTAATTCTTCAGTCAAGAAGTTTACCCTCACAAGACTCCACTTACATATATATGTTTTTACAAAACTATTATTTTAAACTCCTCGGCTTCATATATGCATTGCATAAGAACAAGTAACTAGATCGTGATAAGCTTGATTCTCCATACACCAGGATCATTTCCTGTCATAAATTAAGTACCAGTGGAAGTCAAATCAGTAGAGTATAATTTATTAAGCTACTGCTGTGTTAATGCAACTTCCAAAGGTGGCTGACTTACTACCTGGGATTTTATGAGCCACTAGAAGAACAAGGTTCATTTTATTCAGATAAGGCTATTTCAAACCCAAAACTTCACAGCTGACTCTCAGAAAAAAAAGTATTCACGAATTTAATTATGTTGGCAATCTATAAAATTCTAATTCATTCATTCGCCATTCACATTGACACATTGCTAGTGATACAGGAAGTCATAGGATATATCATCCTGCTGTTTTTCAAAGATGTGTATGGCAGTATCGTGGGGAGGCATATTTTGCTCAGGAATCCTTACACCATTATGACATTACCCAATATGTTATGGCAATTGTAATACTTTGTAGACCAGTGGAAAATATATCTAAAAATAACTGTGCCATTTCTGAGCAAAAGCAGAGGTAATTGATGTTTCCTAGAAAAATGATCCAACCTGGCTTTGTGGAAGAGCAGCATGAGCATTTCAGTGACAGGTAGATCCAGAACAGAGCTTTGTCCTCAATATCATTCCGATTCTCTGAAACCCCAAAGCAAGGTTCATAGAGATTCTTTAGAATGCTCTACTTGAAAGCCAGATTACACTATTTAAGTAGCCTATGGAGTTCTGTATTAAAGGCTCCCTGCTGCTCAGGCATTTTTCCCCATTATAATATATTGCTATAGATTTGACACTGGAGATGTTCTATCATTTAACTAATATGGCTCAAAAGGTTGTCATCAGGGACATCTCTAAATTATATCACTGCAAATAAACCTTGCTATGGAAGGATTGCTTATTTAGCAAAGACATTTTATGGCACATTAGCATGAAAATACTACTGCTGTCTTTCAAGTTCATCTGTAACAGAGAGGCTGAGTAGAAAAAACATTAGATGTGTACAAATACAAGTGACTTTGGCAGTAAGCGCATATTTGCAAACTTTAAGTGCACTGCTATGACCTAACTTATACCCTGCATAACTCATAGATTTTTGCATAATAGAAAAAGACAACCAAAAAAAAAAACCACAAAAACCCTTATTGCTCAGCTTTTCCATTTAACTCACAGGAAATTGGTAATCAACTACTAAATGTTCATCCCCTGCTATATGTGGCCTGCAAAGCGGGTGAATGAAGCAATTCAAAGTAAGGCAGCATCCAGAGGAGAATGAAGCATTGGCTGCATTGGAAGAATGTTTGAAGGGATTATTTTTTACCCTTCCTCTGAAACCAACCAACAGTGAACATGATAGTGAACACTAAAGCTGACAGGAGAATGAAAGCTATTTACCAAGTATTTTCATATCTTTTTCATCTCAGTTGATTGTCCTTGCTTGTTGAATGCTGCAAAATATGTTAATAGCTTAGGTTTCAGTATCAGAGAAGCCTGGATTCAACATTAGTCTTAACATTATGTACTATCTCATTTTAGACAAGTTGTTTGACCTAAGATTCAATTTCCTCACATTTTGATTTTGTAAATTACTTATTTTTAATTATCATGGATATACAACAGTTATATATTTATGGGGTACATGTAATGCTTTGATACAGGCATACAATGTGTAATCATCAAACAGGGTAAACTGGGGTATCCGTCACCTTAAGCATTTGTCATTTCCTTGTGTTAGGAACATTCTAATCCTACTCTTTTAGTTACTTTAAAATATACAAACAGTGATTCTTATCTGTAGTCACCCTATTGTGCTACCAAATGCTAGCTCTTATTCATTCTATCTAACTGTATTCCTTATATATCTTCAGACGTGCATAACATACTGATCTTTCTAGTTAAAAGAAGTAAACAGCCTTTTAAGCTAGACAATACAGTTATTTTTACCTACATTCTGAACATAGGGAAATCAAAGTTCAATGAATTTAAGAGATTTATACAAGTTACATATGTAGACCACAGCAGCCTTGAGTATGGATTCCAAGATTTCTGGCTCCTGGCTTAAAGCTATTATTATTCCAAAATGCAGGATTCTCAATTTGCCTAGTTTTTGCTGTGTGTTCTGACCTCAGTATTGTACATATGAGTTATTTTCATTTTTAACCCAAACAAATTTTTATTTGATCCAGGTATGTTAAAAAGTAAAGAGAGAGAAAAAAAAAAAAAAAAAGTCAAACAGCGAGTTAGGTCAACCACGCCTCACATGTTATTTTGGAAGTCTGTCCCTGGTGCTCCTAAAGTGTTTCCATTTTCCACCGATTCTTCCTCTGTTTTACTTCTGAACTCAAAAAAAATGATCAGGCTTCTGCTTCTCTTTGGGATTCCAGCAGTGTTCTATGATGTTGGTAAATACGTAATGAAGGAGGCCATTTGTCAGTTTAAGTCATTCATGGATTGAATGTTGATTAGGCACTGGTTTAGTCACCATACACTCACCTTAAACATGTTTTTCTATTTAATTAACATAATTATCTCAAAAAATATTGCAATAATAGTGATAGCAAAATGTATGTCTACAAATTAATTTATTCACTTTAAGTTAGAATTTATCCATGTCACCTAGCACAATATACCATATAATTTAAATTATGCATTTGCTTTCTTTATTCTTGGTCAACCCTCATTAGAAATAAACTGCAGGAATTTGTAACTATTGTGGTCCCTACTGTATCCTCAATACCTAGAAAAAGCACCTAGTACATTAACACTTAATAAGCACTTGTTAGATAAATGAATGAATGAATAATTCCTTCAACCAAATATATCCCTCTACTTTCTGGTACTCTTGTACGCTGATTTCCATCCATACCCCAGATGGAAGTATAAACTCCCATCTAATACCAGCCTAACCAGTTTTGCATTGTATCTTTTTTTTTTTTTTTTTTTTTTAAGTGAGATAGGGCCTCTCTCTGTCACCCAGGCTGGAATGCAGTGTAATGAACACAGCTTACTGAAGCCTCTCCCTCCCAGGCTCACATGTTCCTCCTGCCTCAGGCTTCCATATGGCTGGGACCATGGGTAGGCACTACCACATCTGGCTAATTTTTAAATGTTTTGTAGAGACTGGATCTCACTATGTTGCCCAGGCTGTTGCTTTCTTACCTATTTAAGTGAGACTTTCACCTATGTAAAGTACAATTTTCCCTTCTGTTTCCTGTATCAGCAACTTACTATACTATCTACTAAATCCTTCCCATTCCCCCATGGTAATGAATTAATATCTATCAACTTGAAAAAAAAAGTACTTTGACCTCATAACTCCCACCAAACATATCATAATTTGTCTGCTTTCTTGACATAAATCTCTTCTGAAAGAGTTGTCTCTACTTCCTGAATCCACTTCCTCCCTTACGTACACCTCTAAAACTACAATTGCTCTTGTTAATGTAATCAGTGAGCTCCATGTTGTCAAAGCCAGTGGTCAATGTGATTTTGAAATATGTTTTTTACTTGACTCTTGAAGTATCATTTACTCTCATTCTCCTCCTTTCAACTGTCACCTACTCATCTTGTAAACTTGAATCACTGGAATATCCCATTCCTCAGATGTCTATGCTCTTTGCTTCCATTCTCTACTGACACCATCTAGGTAATTTCACCCAATGCTATGGCTTTAAATACCATTTAAATGCTAAGGATTCAAATTTAATCATCATCACTAATGTCTCTCCTCGACTCCAGGCTAATATATCCAATTGCATACTTAACATATTTACTTGGATATCTGAAAGGCATTTCAAACTTAATATGCCCAAATCCAAACTTACGATTACTCCTTCACCACTCAAAACCAACACTTCCTCCAAACTACTTTGTTTGAATAAATGGTATCTCCACAATTTCAGTTGTTTATGCCAGAAAACTCAGTATCCTCACAGGCTCCTCTGTTTCTTTCTGCTGTGGTTTAAATGTCTGTGTTCATGTTGAAACTTAACACCCAATGCAAAAGTATTAGGAGGTAAGGTCTTTAGGAGGTAGTTAGACCACTAGAGCTCTGCCCTCATGAATGGAATTAGCAACCTTATAAAAGGGCTGGAGATAACTAGCTAGGCCCTCTTTTGCCCTTCTGTCTTCTACTTGTGAAGACACAGCATTAACCCCTTCTACCATGTGAGAATGCAGCAAGTAGACCCTCACCAGACATGAATGTCAGTACCTTAATCTTATACTTCTCAGCCTCCAGAATTGTAAGAAATAAATTTCTGTTATTTGTAAATTACTCAGCCTCAGATATTTTGTCATAGCACCACAAATGGTCTAAGACACTCTAATACTTCCAATTTAATTCATCGATAAATCCCATAAAGCTCTACCTTCAACATACATTCCTAACCAACTACTTCTTAACACTTCTAACACCCTAATTGAAAGCTTGATCACCTGTCACTATACTACTGCAAAGGGCTGCTAAACTAGTCTCCCTGTTTCTAACCATGCCCCTTTCACAGGTAACTGTATTTACAAGGTATCTAGTAATCTTTATAAAACAAAAATAAAATCATGTCAAAATTTTGTTGACAGACATTCCTTGGCTTCCCATCACTCATAATGAAACCCGAAGCCTAACCATAGCATACAGGACCCTAAATTACCTCCTTATGACCCACCCCACAGATTCTCTGATTTTATTTCCTATTATTCTCCTACAAGTGCTGATGCAATAACAATGGATTCCTGGATATTCCTCAAGTATTCCAAGTACCCTCCTGCCTCTTGGCAATCATATTTTCCTCTGCCTAGAAGGGATTTCCTCAAAACGTTCACATGGCTTGCTCTGTCACTTTTGTGCTCAAATGAGATTCTAGCTGAGAAGCCTTCGCTGAAGATGAAGTGAAGCCTTCATTTTCAGTGAAGGCTTCTCAGCTATATAGGTATACAGAGTGATGGTGATGGGGGTAGTGACTTATTTCATATAGAATGATTATAGAAATATTATATACCATTCTATATAATATAAGACACTACCCCCATCACTTTATATACCCTTATC
The DNA here is from genome assembly GCF_000951045.1 of Mandrillus leucophaeus. Taxonomy (NCBI): domain Eukaryota; kingdom Metazoa; phylum Chordata; class Mammalia; order Primates; family Cercopithecidae; genus Mandrillus; species Mandrillus leucophaeus. Next base: position 2,073,577 of record NW_012101887.1, on the reverse strand, counting down.
CTTCCTTCAGAGCATTCATCACTAATTGATGTATATGATTTGTTCATTGTCTTTTTCCCTACCTTACAACAGAAGTTCCAATAGAGCAGAAACATTATCTGTTGTGTTAATTGCTATGTCCCAGTCCTAAGACAGTTTCTGGTACATGGTTGACACAATAAATATCTAGTAAGTCAGTGAATGACCCCTCTTAATTATGAAAATTAAGTGTAGGAATAAACGATGGTCCCAGGAAATGTTATACTAGGTTCTATTAATAGATCTGACTTAATGAGTCTGATTCTCACTGAATTCCTATAGCATTCAGAGTTCTAGAGAGTGGTTCAACCAATTTGAATCGGGAGATGAGGGACCTTCAGTGAGGAAAGCTACAAAGACTCTACCTTCTATTCCCCAAGATTTCAGGTTACAGAAACTGGTCAAATAGACTAGGCTGACTCTGTACATCATCTCCTGGTCCAAAAGAACAGCAAGGCTGCAAGAGGGAACTCACCAGGAGGGCAACGGGAGTCTGAGCTGGCAGCCCAGACTCAACATGAGAGTCTATGTGGTTAGGAAGCAAGGCTGATTCTGAAGCCAGACCCTCCAGACTGTGTTGTTCTTTGGGGAGCAGTGAATGCACAATGACTCTACAAAGACACTCTAACATCACTGCCCTAGTATGAGGCACCATGTTCAGTGTCAAGGCTAGTAAAGAGAAGCATCTCGATCAGCTTCTGTTGGACTACGCAACACTAGCCTCTGGCAGAAGGAAATTAGGCTTTCAGTTTATTCTCTGCTTTGTGTTTGAAAGCAGAAAATAAAACATTTTGGATTGAGTAAAAAATATCAGAATTCTTAGACAACTCAAGAGAATGGAGTAGGCTAGAAAATGATGAACATGGTGACCAAACACAGTAAGTTCCTACTAATAACAGCAAATCAAGTCTTCACGCTGTTTTCATCAAAAGAAGCATGACTATATTTGCATGCTGGGTTGCTGGAACAAATCGGATCACTTATATGAACAATTCACAAAATGTATTCCATGCGCTATAAAAAGAAATTACCTAGAATATTTCCATGATCAAATGAAATAGGAACACATAGGCTTAAATTAAACAGCTATATTGACTGGAGGACTTTTCAGAGAAGTAATGAGATAAAGTACAGCATTTTCCAAATTTATGAGATTAGGAAAACCTTCTTTATAAGGGAATTTCATGAGAGTGAAATTCTGGGAAGCACATTTGAGAAATGCTGTTAAGTCTGAACTATATGGAATAAATGTATTCTGCAGGAAGTTTGATTAATGACTTGATTGAATACTATTGTTTGGGGCCAGTGAGATATGGTAACAGAATTCACGCAAAATAATTTATTCAATGAAAAATATTTCATTTTAATTCTATACTTTTGAAAAAATATTTTTAAACTCCTAAAGATGGGAAATTTGGATGGGAATGAGCTACTACATGTGGCAGGCATAAGTTATTCAATTTATAGAGTCCCTCATTTCATTTTCACAAGAACTCTATAAGATATGCATTGTTCTCTCTACTTTTCATATGAAGAAAACAAAAACTCGAGCTATTTAAGTGACTTACCCAAAAAACTAATGGTAGAACTTCTTCCTCTCAGACTTTTGGCTAAGATCAAGTGTAAAAAAAAATTAATGGCAGGGCCAGAGTTTGAATCCAGGCCATTCCAGTGCCAAAATCACAGGGACCCACCCTTCCTTCCTTTCTTCTTTCCTTCCTCCCTTTCTTTCTTTCTCCCTCTCTCCCTCCCTCCCATTCCATCTCCCTGTCTCTCTTTTTCCCTCCCTCCCTCTCTCCCTCCATCCTTCCTTTTTTCTTTCTTTCCTTCCTTCCTTTCTTCCTTCCTTCCTTTCATTCATTCTTTTTTTTTTTTTTTTTTTTTTTTTTTTTTTTTTGTAACAATAATGGCATCTTCAATGGTGTAAACCT
>NW_012101887.1:2045335-2071378 GCF_000951045.1 Mandrillus leucophaeus | reverse complement strand
TCTCTCTCTCTCTCTCTCTCTCTTTCTTTCTTTCTTTCTTTCTTTCTTTCTTTCTTTCTTTCTTTCTTTCTTTCTTTCTTTCTTTCTTTCTTCCTCGCTTCTTTATTTCTTTTTCATGATGCTTCCCTAAAATCCAAAATCAGTCAAAAATCAGCATTCTCCCACCAAGGTTTAGTTTTCCGTTATGAAATAAATACTCGAATTTGGAAATCAGCAACAATTTTGTAGGGCTCATGAAAAACGGGTTCCATTTAGAATTATAGTGATCCATTATTTTATATGGACCACCCTGCACTTCCTATATTCTCCCCAAGCTCTTTTTATTTCTTGGGAGAAAAAAAAAATTGTTCTCTTAAAACAAAAGTTTCATTTAAGAGAATAATTAATTATTATTTAAAGGGCAGTTCAAATGTCATTTCAAATCATACCCTATTTCCTTTCGTCCACAGCACTCCGCATGAATGTGAACTGATTCAATGGGAGACTTACTATTTTTACAATGGTCAATTTTTTTTTGCAGTGCATGTTTCAGTTAGTTGTGTGGTAAGGAAAAAAGCAAAGATTTAGTGCAGATGTGGCCAGTTACCACTTGAGACCGAGACCAGTATTTTGCATTCTTGTTTCTCCTTTATAACCACATAAAGAGTTACTCAAATTTGGGCAATATCAAAGAACTTAATATACAAATTCAAACAAATTATTCAAAAGAAAAAAAGCAATCTCTTTTTTTGTCTTTACCTTCTCTCAATTGCCATTCAAATTGATTATGATTTTGTTATTTCATAGTCAAATAGTCTTCTGCCTTAAATATAATTTTTCCTTCCCCAAGTTGAGCTCTGAAGTACCACTGTTATAGTAAATTATAACTGTGAGAGTTTGACTTCCTAATACTTGCACTGTCTAACAAATTGGGAAACTTAAATGTTTTGGAGATAAATGGTGGAATGCCAATTTTGTGGATTCAATCTCTGGTAAATTCCAATTCTCAATCATATAGCATTAATTCGGATCAAATTTCTACTGGGATTTTATACATGGAAAAAATATGCATACATAAATCCACATATATATTCATTTGCAATCAGAAAAACAATTTAAAACCCTGTTTGTCGTAATCATGATATAGATAACATGACCTTTTCCAACCTCCTGCCCCCAGGTAACATTTTCAACCGCAATCTGGCAATAATCTTTAAACACAATTTAAACAATAATAAGACAGACTTCTTATCCATCTCATTACTGAATAACAATGTCAAATAATAGGTATCCTAAAAAACAAGAGTGTAAGTTGGCACAGCCACTTTGAAGAGTAACTTGGCAACATATAGTTAAATTTCAAATGGGAAATGGGCATATGCTATGATCTGATGATTCCACTTCCTGGCTGTCTTATCTTGGGTTTCTGTAACAAAACACCATAGACTGGGTGGGTTAAACAATAGACATTTATTTCTAATAGTTCTGTAGGCTAGGAAGTCCAAGATGAAGGTGCTGATGGATTTGCTTCTTAGTGAAAACCTTCTTCCTGGTTTGGAGGTGGCTGCCATCTCACTGTCTATTCATTTAACCTCTTTGTGCAGTGAGAGAAAAAAAGAGGGAGAAAACTTTTTCATGTCTCTCTCTCTTCTTTTAAGGGCACTAATAATATCATGGGGGATTCACTCTCATGATCTCCATGATCTCACCCAAACCTGATTACTTTCCAAAGACCCTACCTCCTAATACCATGTTAGGGGTGAGGACTTCAACACGTGAGCTTTTTTTTTTTTTCTTTTTTGAGGCGGAGTTTCGCTCTTGCTGCTCAGACTGGAGTGCAATGGTGCAATCTCGGCTCACTGCAACCTCTGCCTCCCAAGTTCAAGTGATTCTCCTACCTCAGCCTCCCAAGTAGCTGGGATTACAGGCATGCACCACCATGCCTGACTAATTTTGTATTTTTAGTAGAGATGAGGTTTTTCTGTGTTGGCCAGGCTGGTCTCAAACTCCCGACCTCAAGTGATCCATCTGCCTCGGCCTCCCAAAGCACTGGGATTACAGGCATGAGCCACCATACCCAGCCTCAACATGTGAATTTAAAAGGACAAATTCATTCAGTCCCTAACATTGATGGTAGACAAGTTTTGAGTTTTTGCCCATAGAAACACAAATATACAAATATGCATAATCCTTGAAATACTCTTGGTCCTACTAAAATAGGTTTAGTTATACATGGTTTAGTTCTCAGAAAATGATATTGAGGAGAAAGGAAGGTGAAAATGATAAATGTAGTAATGTAACTATTATAAACATTTTAAAACCAAAAGGTATAAATTGTTTATGATACTTATGTGTATACAAAATAAACATGAACAAGAAAGATGCACACCAAATTTATCATAGAGATCATATAGGGACAGGAAGAGTAGATTAGGATTAGCATTGGTGGTTAATGGGAAATAAGTAAAACAAAATGTTAACAGTTATTAGTTCTGTCCGTAGATGTTCTATTATTCTACATATTTTTCTGAAGTATTTACATTTTTAAAATTAATTTTTAAAACAATTAAATTCTTAGAATCCTAGGTGCTTTATGATTAGTAACAAATTATCAGGCTGGGCACAGTAGCTCACATCTGTAATCCCAGCATTGTGGGAGATCAAAGCAAGCTGAGCTCAGGAGTTGGAAACCAGACTGGGCAATAAAGTGAGACCTTGTCTCTGCAAAAATCTTTTAAAAAACTAGCCAGGCACGGTGACACTCACCTTTGGTTTCAGCTCCTTCGGAGGCGAAAGCAGGGGGACCGCTTGAGCCCAGGAATTCAAGGCTGTAGGAGCTATGATGATGTCACTGCGCTCCAGCCTGGGTGACAGAGACTCCAACTCAAAGACAAAACAAAACAAAACAAAATTACTGGCAAGACTGAGGTTGAAAATGATATCTGGGGACAGAAGGTTGGAAAGGTCATGTTATCTTTATCATGATTATGACAAGCGGGGGGTTTTATTCGCAGAATAACCAGACTTGTTTAACAGGACTGATAATGATATACTGGATGTTCCAATGAAATATTTACCCAGTTTGGATGTTGAAAAGGCATTTATAAATATAGAAAACTTGTGAAAATTTATACTATAATATGCTAAGACCACTAGTTGGCATTAGTAATGTGTTACATGATTGCATTAATTGCAATCTGGATAAAAAGTAGTATAATCGCATCCAACACTGAGCAACCTAAAGAAGGATTATAGTATAACTGGAAGATGGAAAATGTTGCTGTTATTCAAAGACAATGTAGATAAGAATTCTAAACTAAACCATCAGTGGATTTAGCCATTGAGTTTCAAAACTAGTTGGAGATTAGGGATATTTTGCAGGAAAATATGCAGAATAAAGGAGGAAGTAGAGAAATAAATATGGAAGTATATGGAATAATAAAGCACCTTTTCCCAAAACTCTAGCTAAGCTAATGGTAAATATTTTGAACCTATGCTCCTCAAGCAGCACACTTAGAGCATCTAATGTCAAATGTTTAGATTCAGATGATGGTGGACATTGGCATTTTACTGAGATGCATTATATAGTAAATCATTTTTTATTTGAGACTTGTAGGTGCTAAGGATATGTCCTTGCCAAAACTGTGACTGCATTGGCTAAAGCCCCCATCATTTTTCACTTGATTAATGTCTCAGTTTATCTCCTTCCTCCAGTTTCTATCCCCTTTTAAACTTATTGTCCACTCTAACATCGTACCTCAGATATAAAATTCTGATTATGTTAGTCCCCTATTTAAAAACCTGCAATGAGCTAGCCCTGTTGACTTGGAGACATTTCCTCTAAGAATAGTCAAGTAAAAAAAGCAAGATGCAGAAAAATATGCAAAGTATTCTTTTGTAAAGCAAACAATGGCCAAAAAAACCCTATGTATATGGATATTGAATATATACATATACTGTATGCTTGAATGTAATTATATAACCAAGGAGAAAACAAAGAAAGGATACAAAATAAGTGTTAATGTGAGTTGGGGAAGGAAAGATGTGGGTAGAGAAGGGGGATAAGACAGGAAGGAGAGAAAAAAGTGGGAGGCAGGAGTCAATTAAAAAATGAAAAAGAAAAACAATATGTATGATCATCTTTATATATTGATGTAAAATGCGTGTGATATTTTTATGTAAACACTTGAAAAATGAAAAATAGTAATAATTATAATTTCCTATTGTCTGTAGGAAGTTTAAACCTTTTGGCTTAAAACAGTCATTGCAATTTCCCGATTATCTTGTAATTGCTCCAGCCTTGTGCACCAGCTACACTTTCTTCACAGTTTCCACACGACACCATCCTAACCTTCCCTATCCAACCCTTACACAACCCAACGTGCATCTGGGATGCCCTTTCCTCCTTTCTTCCTAGAGAAGTCCTATCTTCATTCAAGAGCCTGTTCAAACATCCTTTGCAAAGACTTTCTTAAACTCAGATGCTCCATCTTCCCTGTGCCCTGAAGTGTTTGTAGAACTTTGCATTGTGATGTTAAGTTGTATTGTGATTACTTTTGAACATATTTCAGCATTTTATTCTCTCGTAAATAGCTAGCTCCATGAGGAAAGGAATCATACGCTTAATTTTTGCACATCAAACACCTGGAATAAACCAGTATTTAGGAGATGGTAAGCAATTTTTGTTGATTTTACTGATTTCTGTTTGATTTTACATTTTAAAATGATGCTCAGTGTTGTTGTGCATTGATACTGTGTTTATTGTATGCCTAGGTTAAGCATTTACATCTCCAATAAACCAACTCACTTTATTCCAGTTTATGGCCATGATTTACACATATCTTACACTTGTCTCTGTAGCCAGGTATTAAGGAAAGATTCTTTCTATCTAAGTTTTGGGGGAGGCCCCCAAAATCAAAACGGAAACATAGGTGGCAAGTTCTCCCACATTCTAAAATAAGGCAATGGACCTCCTAAACAAGACCTCAAAGGAAGTGGACTGAAACTGCTTAGTGACTCAACATCTACTCAAGGGTCTGAAACAGTTGAAATTGAGGAAACTGAGAGACATAAGAATTTCTCTGCAGAATGTTGTTGGAGGCTGTTGCTATTTTCCATCTCCCTCATCTGTAAGAGAGGCATCAAGAACACCTCACAGAGAGTTTAATGTTTATCCCTAAAGCTTGGAGGACAAAGGACACATGTGTTTGGTCCACCTTTGAGAAATTTCAGGCAAAAGACTCTATAGCTGGAGTTGCCTACTTAGAGGCAATGCAAAGAGATACAGCTGTCCTTGGAGCCAGTTGCACTTCCACGGACAATAAAGCACAGGCTGGTGTTTCCATGACCCAGTGTGGGCTTTTTAGATGACCTCTGGGTAAGAATTTCTTTTAAAAGGATTTTTTCTGAGGATGAGGCAATCTTGGCATAAAGAAGCTATCGGGTACTAACTGATGTAGAAGCTGAGGGGCTATTGAAGCAATCAAACAGAAAGAGACTAGACGGTTCTAGTGAGGGAATTTCTGCAGAACCCATAAGAGTGTCCCACATCAGCTGAGAGCATATTAGATTGGTGCAAAAGTAACTGCGGTTTTTGGCTTTAAAGTAATGTCAAAAACCGCAATTCCTTTTGCACCAGCCTAATGCGACAAGCCAATGCAGACCACTAGCATCCCTGCCCTTGCCTCTCTTCCCTCTTTCTCCACCGAGGAATGGTGAAAACCCCAGAGCCAGTGGTTAGGGGAATGGCAGTGGAACCAATACGGGAAATGAGAGCTTTTGCATTTACAGAAATCTGAGATTACTGATTATTGCATAGACTAGTCATTTTAATTACTGAAATGGGGTTCTGACTGTAAGTGACTAGAGTACTTCCTTTATTGTCCAAAAGGGGATGAAAAAGATATAGAACTTACCTAAGATTTCAACTGTGGTAGGGAAAGAGTGATTCCATACAGAGTTTCAGTTTATTATGCTCTAGCTGTTCAAACTGGTTGCGTATGTTATTTTATACAAGAATGGAATGAGAAATATATGTTAATTTGTATACATCTATTGCTACCACTGGAGAAAATAATCAAGTACATTCCTGGCTCAGAAAGAAATAATGAATCATTTTTATATTTAAGACTTACAGAGTAAATTGTATATTTCATCATATATATATGAAAACATAAAACAGATGTGAACAATAAACCTTATTTTTATAGACAAAATATCCTCTTAATTTCTTAATTGAAACTCACAATTAAATTATTGTGGCATTTTCAACACAAAAAAAATCTTCATAAATAATTTTAAATAGCCATACAATAAGATGCTCTCATCAAAGTCCAACAGAGTAATAAAGAGTACATGTTTAAAGGATTTTTTGCCTTGCTATGATAATTTACTGCATGTCAGGTATGATAGTAGGCAAGAAGCATGAAGAACCAAGTGTAAGGAAGACCATACCCTCATTATAAGAAATTCGCAGCCTAGAAGAAAGACGAATGCATTAAAAAATGCCCACCACTGGGCTAGTAAAGGCCCCTGTCAGGTCACATCTAGGCTGCTACTACCAACTATGCTTGTTGCCTCCAGACTCACCTGCTTTCACCCATCTTCTACACTGATTACTAAACTAAAACTAATATGACCATGCCACCTGCTTGCATTGAATGTGCTGCTGGCTTCTAGGAAACCTCAATGCTAATTTCTAATACTTTAACCTGATAATCTGCTCTCTGCCTACCTCTCCATCCTCCCTTCTAAATATTCTCCTCTTGTTAACTTTATACTCCAGTACCTCAAACTATATCACATTGTTCCCCACCTCCTGAACCCTTGCCCATGCTTTTCTTTCTCCCTGGCACCCTTTCCTATCTCATCTGCCTGCAAAACTCTAGTTCATTCTTTGAAATCCTGCTAAGATATTTGCTAAGATATTCACCTCTTCTGTAAGGTCTTTCTTGCCCACCCCTGTTTAGTGAACAACTCACATGCTTATTTATATAAATTCCATTTTCAGCCATACTTCTATAACGGCACATATGACACTGGTCTTAAAATTACTTACTTTGAATCTTGTCTCTAACACTACACTCTGAGCACCTGGTACTGTGACTGGAACATTGTGGACAATGAACAAATTAAATAACTGAACCAACTCAAATTTGGATCTGTCGTACAATGACATGTACTGACCTTGATTAGGGGCCAGCACTGTGGCTTTATTGCCTAATGACCTAGGCTTTTCTTAGGACTCAAATGGAAAGTTGTTAAAAGGCCCTTCTGATTAACTCAAAAACAGATTAAGGCAGTTTGAAGGAGAACTGGCTGTGAATTTGGCTCCGAGTTTATGTGCTAGAATCTGAGGGGTCCTGAGAGGTTCAAAGTGTCCAGGTCCTATAAGGAATCGGGGATTGGAAGATAAAATTAGCTAACACCACCGAGAAGACAAACAAGAAATCCCTGCAGCATGGCCGATAATCATCTGCACTTTGTTTATACCTTAGGATCCGTTTGTTTTTTCACATGGCTTCCATGCTTCTCTGTCTTCCCCCAAAGGCATCCTCATGTTTAGAGAACGTGTAATAAAAATATTAGATTAAACAATAACAAGGACTGCTTTTCTCTTACTGGAAATTCACACAATTTATATAAATATATAAACATTCAGGAAGAATATTAACCAAATACTTTTCCTGCTGAAATGAAATTACTTTCTTACTTGTTTCTTTTTTTTTCCCCTGAGACAGGGTTTTGCTTTGTCACCCAGGCTGGAGTACAGTGGTGCAATCTCTGCTCATTGCAACCTTTGCCTCCCAGGTTCAAGTGATCCTCCTGCCTCAGCTTCCACAGTAGCTGAGACTACAGGCGCATGCCAGCACACCCAGCTAATTTTTGTATTTTTGGTAGAGAGGGGTTTCACCATGTTGCCCAGGCTGGTCTCGAACTTCTGAGTTCAAGCAATCCACCTGCCTCGGCCTTTCAAAGTGCTGGGACAACAGGCCTGAGCCGCTGCACCCAGCCTCAAACTTGATCATTTTTTTAAAAGCAAAGACTTAGACTATTTTCAGAATTTTTATTATTCCTAAATATAATTGAATGTGAAATATTTAATTTCTCCTTAGCACCACAATCATATCTTCATTTTTACAAACATCTTAGTAATTAATGGTTCTTCACCTGACCACTGTTACTACCACTAGGAGCTGGACACTCTTAGGATCTGCTTATCTATCCCAGAGATCAATTTTAGTTGGTTTATGTACACCAGGCTCCTCAGTTTTTAAGGCTTGCATACACAACAAGAAATCTAGTCCATCTGGATATACTTTGTGATCTTGATTCTACATGCCCCAAGAGATGAACTACTGAACAGCCCATTCCAAGCCAAGCCGTATGGTTTCTAACCATCCACTCACTCATTCAGCAAATATTTGTTTAGTGAGCTTCTACTGTGTGTCAAGCACTGAACTACACATTGTAAATACTTAGATACAAAGAGCACCCATTGCTTTGAGAGATATCCCTGGTGAATTCACAATTACAAATCCCCAAGGTAAATGCTATGTTAAAAGATGCTGGAGGATGAGAGGGCTCCAGGGAAGTTTCCCAAGGAAACTTCCCAGAAAAGGTCATGCTTAAATAAGCTTTCGAAGATGAGTAACAGGCCAAATAATGGAGAAGGGAATTCCAAGCAGCAGGAACCACAGATGCTACAGCATGAAAGCATGGGCCTGAAGGTACTTTTAGAAAACTCCAGGCTTTAGATGCAGCTGAAGGCTGGGTGTACACAGGGATAGAGAGAGAAAAGAAGCTGGACTAAAAGACAGGCCCTGATGGTCAACAGCCTCTTACGCCATGTCTAGATTTTTACCCTGAAATTAATCAAGAGCCACTTCAGACATTTTAGCGAGGGGCTTCATCAGATTGGTGTTTGAGAAAAACCATTCTGGCCAAAGTGTAAATGACTCAGGGGAGCCAGAGGGTTACTACAGTAATCCAGGTGAGATAGGGAATACTAAAAAATGAATCTGTTGAGGAGAGAATATGATGAAGTCAGTTTGGAGTAACCTGGGATAGTTGCTAGAAAGTTGACCTGAGCACACTTCTTGGTTTATATGGTATACAGTTTACCCTTGCAGCCCTCGAAACAGCATACATTTCAGTCTGGGCGGCACACTCTCACTGCATGGTCTGCAGACATAGTAAACTAGCCAGTAGCACTGTAAGCTACTGCTAACTCTAGACTTGTAGTTTTGTAGTTTTGAAATAGTTGGCTATCCTTGAATTTTCCACATTGCAAAATTTGCTTTTTGAATTTTAACCACTTTGATTTAGCCTTGAATCACAGCAAAACAAAACAAAAACAAACAAACAAACAAAAAACCAACTGTGTTCTAGTTGTCTTGCTTACTGGGAAATCTGGTGGGAGAAAGAAAAAAAGCCAGAGAAATCCTTCCCCCGGCTATGTTTATTGGCCAGCACTCCACAGGGCATACCAAGAAGATAAGAACAGGAGGAGTGGGGGTCAATCTTCTCTTCTAGGGGTACCCAGGAGTGGAGGACTGCGGTCCTTGGTGTTTTGGTTCAGTCTGTTAACATATAGAAAATTAACAGGAAGCCACACAGCTTTGAAAACTATGTTACAAAGTCCTTTGCCATAATTTCTTACAGTAAAATTATTTTGATAAGTGAATATTTGGATTATTCATGTTTCTCTAATAATAATTCCATTTCATATGCCAAGGAGTTACTATATCTGTCTGTGTCTGGAAATAAGGGAAAAGATCTAAGCTAGAGATATTCAATTATAACTCAATTAACAAAAACAAAGTAAAGGACTTTTTTTTCTTATTTTATTATATTTTATATTTTAAGTTGTAGGGTACATGTGCACAACATGCAGGTATGTTACATATGTATACATGTGCCATGTTGGTGTGCTGTGCCCGTTAACTCGTCATTTACATTAGGTATTTCTCCTAATGTTATCCCTCCCCACTCCCCCCACCCCACGACAGGCCCCGGTGTGTGATGTTCCCCACCCTGTGTCCAACTGTTCTCATTGTTCAGTTCCCACCTATGAGTGAGAACATGCAGTGTTTGGTTTTCTTTCCTTGCGATAGTTTGCTCAGAATGATGGTTTCTAGCTTCATCTATGTCCCTACACAGACATGAACTCATACAGTAAAGGACATTTTTTATCCCATACTCTTTTGCAGGAGAAAGAAGAACTGTCTCTAACTCTATCTTAAAGGTAAACGACCAAAATAAATATATGGACATGAGTATCAAATATTCCAAATAATAGGCTACAAAAACTAAACAAATATTTGGGTTTTTTAATTTAATGATCAAAAACCAGACTGTCATCCTGCCACATGTTCTGATGTGAACGGATATAAAAAGTTCAGCAATTCATACACTTTATAAATTTCATTGTTTAAAATATGATTAACTCCAAAACTTTGATTTCCAACACAAAGAAAATACTTCATTGAATCTTGAATTAACAGGCAACGTTAAAGTGATAAGATTTTATAAGTCTAAGATTCTATTCAGAATAGTAAAAATTAAACGAATGAAACTATGTGAACTACTAGCTCATTAAAATTTTTATTTTAACTTATAAACATGTATGCAAAAATTAAAGGTTATTTTTGATTATTTCAATTGGTACACTAAGAAAATGCTGAGTTATTGAGTATTATTCTAGGTTCATAAAACCCCAAAGTGTAAATGCATTTTATATCTTCATAAAAACACCTTACATAAAAGACCAATATGAAGTAACACAAGAAATCAGCACATTTTCTACCTCTTGATAGCAGTGACCAGAAATAGAATTCTTGAAAAAAATTAAATAAAATAAAACCAGCTTCTTAGTTAGCAACTTTGGAGTTTTCCGGTCTGTTATGTGGTTGGACTACTGCTGGAGTGTCTGGGTTGGGTTGACCACCCATCTAGCACTGAATCCACATGCCCAGTTTTGTGGGTGTCTTTCTGCCCTTATGTTTTTAAAGTCATGTTTGATTTTTCACTGACCTCCTGTTATGATGACCTTTGAAGCAAAAACATTACTATTCTCCCCCATGAGCTATGCATGATGTTGTAAATGTGATTTAAGTATTGGGCAGAGGGTTTAAAAAAAAAAATCCATGTAGGAAGCCAAACAAATTTTGGGGAAAATGCAAAAATTTAAACCTCTGAGAATATCCCAGGAGCCACACACTATTTCCAGAGTTTGAAAAGAATGTGGTAAGAAGTTTTACAAAACGGAGACTATTAAAAATAAGTAACAGAAAGAAAAGGGAAATGTAATTCATTTGTTGAACAAAATAAAAGACAGTATTTTGAAAAGTACATTTAATAATGCCTAGATGTACTCCAAGTGGTATCACATGGTTTCTTAGGGCAGCTAGAGTTTGGTCTCGCCTTAATGATGACATGTGGAATGTTAAAGTCAGGAAAAGGCTCAGAAACCATGTAGGATTTCTTCATTGTTGCTGTTGTTATTGTTTGAAACAGTCTCACTCTGTCGTCCAGGCTGGAGTGCGGTGGTGCAATCTCAGCTCACTGTAACCTCTGCCTCCCCGGTTCAAGCGACTCTCTTGCCTCAGCCTCCTCAGTAGCTGGGATTACAGGTGTGAGCCACCACACCTGGCTAATTTTTCTATTTTTGTAGAGACGGTGTTTTACCTGTTGGCCAGGCTGGTCTCGAACTCCTGACGTCAAGTGATCCACCCACCTCAGCCTCCCAAAGTGCTAGGATTACAGGCATGAGTCACTGTGCCCAGTCAGCCAAGTAGGATTTCTGATCTACTATCACCACATCCAACTTCAACCCAAGTAGTGCTGGGTATTTTACAGGTGGCCGCTGTTCGAACAAAGTGTTTCACAGCTTTAAGAAAAATTTGAAAATCATTAATTCAGTCTGGAATTCAGAAAGGTAAATTCACTTCAAGTAACAATGTAGCAGATTTGAGAGTGGAACCTCTTTCTCCTGACTACTGGTCCAGGTTTTATTTCTCTACCTCATGGCAACTCAAATGAATTCAGCCTGCAAATATGGAAGATACTGTTACAATGTAGCACAGTTAGGAAATAAGCCTAACTTTTTTCTTAGACACTACACTCTTTTGTCCACTTAGACTTTTAATTGTTTTTATTTAAAACTGAGTCACGTTTCTATTTTTTGTCTGTTTTTTGTTGGTTTGTTTGGTTTTTTACTTTTACTCTTTGGTTGGTGTGTGTGTGTGTGTGAGACAAGGTTTCACTCTTTTGCACAGGCTGGAGTGCAAGAGTAAATGCTGCATTTACTCTTTCTTCTTTATGAACAGAACTCGATGTAGCTAAGGGTTGCAGTATAATTAGCTAAAGACTATATTTCCCAGCTTCCCTTACAGGTAGGGAGCCCTAGGACTAAGTTCTACCAATAAATGTAAGCAGAAGCTGTTGAGTGAGACTCATTCCGCTGGCACATGTATTTGCCCTTTCTCCCTCCCTTTTCTTTCTGCCTAAAATGGTCACATTTTGTACAGAACTTCCTTTGTCACAACTGTGGAGCAGAAATGTCGAAGGATACTGAGGCACATCGAAGACAAGGAATAACACACCAGCGCTGGAACTTTAGGCTTTCGTTGGCTGCTTGCTGTTAATCAAATTCCTACTTGGTACACTTTGGGGCAAAGTCATATGATGAAAATGCTTCAATTACTATCATAGTTTAAAAGTAGCATAGTAATGATAGCCTAAATGTGTAAAGACATTTCAAAGGAAATTTATCGTTCACTGGTAGTAACATAAGTTTGAATCTTCTACTCCTGTTTTTAAAAGGATCCCAAACTCTGAATGTGACAGTAGGACCATAGTTCGACGTGTGGAAAAAGGCTTTCCTGGGAAATTCCTCTGAAACCAAATCTTTGTGCAGTAAAACTGATTTTAATCAGAGTACATAAAGGGAATAGAAGTGTACTATTCTCATGTTTTGATTTACAAAATTATGTCTAGAAATAAACAGTGTTATTGTTTTCCTGAAGATAATATCCATATATTAATACAAACAGTGTAAGGGTCTGTTATCTCAGGTGAATTAAATACATAGTGGGAAAGACAAAGAGAAATGGGTTAAAGAGTAAAAATATACAATCAGATAGAAGAAATAAATTCAGTGCTTGACAGTGGAGTAGAGTGATTATAGTTAAACAAAAATGTCTTGTACTCAGGAGACATACACCCTAAATTCCTTAACTTGATCGCTATGCATTACATACATGTAACAAATTTTCACATATGCCTTATAAATTTGTACAAATATAAAACATATAATATCAGAGCCCTAAAGAAACCTTGATGATGATGTAGCTCATCCTCTCTTTTTTCTATGGAAAAGACCAAAAAAAAAAAAAAATTAAAAGAGATTAAGGCTATATTTCTTAACGTTTCACAATTCACTGGGTTCTTTCTTAAATGAAGGAACTTAATAGTGGAAGAAGAAAGTATTTCTTGTACTTACTTAAGAGTTCTCCCTGATTGACTTTTTATCCTGGCATCCCCGTCAACTAGCATGCCCTTCCTCCCCCTACATTTAACTCCTCCTTTCCCTAACCTGGTAACTCAGCCTTTAAGATCCAGGCACACTTGTGTCTGTCCTTGCTACCCAAGAGGCTAAGGAAACAGGATCATATGAGCCCTGGAGTTTGAGGTTACAGTGAATTATGATCTCACCACTGCACTCCAAGCTGGACAGCAGAGTGAGATGCTGTCTCTAAACAAACAAACAAACAAACAAACAAACAAAGACTCAGGCATGATCTCAACCGTAGAACTATAAACTGTCCCTGACTGCCCACCCCACAACACACCCATCCCCTAGCCAGGTAAGGAGCTTTTCCTCTTCACTGTCTGCACACTGTGCCTATACCATCTCACACTCCCTTCAGATCCTAGTGATCTGGGTACATGTTCTCTTTCCCAAAAGAAAAGTGAACGCTCCAAGGGCAAGGACCAAACCTGTATCTCCCAGCATGCAGCATGGGATCTGACCACATACACTTTCCCTAATATTTATTTTTTAGAAAATATATGCTAGTGAACCCTAGGGCAGCGAGGACAGATGCTGAATCAGTGGAATCTTACTCAGCTCTTTGGTGTAGTCCGAAACCCCTGCTCCTATTGACTTCAGCCAAACATAATCTCAGGAGAACTGGCTCCAAAAAGCCATAAAGAGGTTTAGAGGTTTAGTAACACTAGAAAGCTGTAAACAACC
The DNA here is from genome assembly GCF_000951045.1 of Mandrillus leucophaeus. Lineage (NCBI taxonomy): Eukaryota > Metazoa > Chordata > Mammalia > Primates > Cercopithecidae > Mandrillus > Mandrillus leucophaeus. The sequence goes on along the minus strand of NW_012101887.1, from coordinate 2,057,142 downwards.
CATTTTAATGCATGGTACAATTCAAAGTATATGGTTTTGTCTTTTGGGAGGGTGTAAGAATTCAATTATAAGGATCAAATAAGAGCAGCTAAATAAACAGAACAGGCTCGATAAAATCATTTGTGTAAGTCTCTGGTCGCTCAGGCTTGGTTTCCTAGAACATTGTACAAGGTCCAGGTTTTTAAATTAATAGGTTAATCTAGGTTTAAGAAAGGAATAACAATGGAAAAAGCACTGATGTAAAGTGTAGCAGGAAATCCCACTATTGGAGGAAGCATATTTCCTAGAGCAGAGAGGAGAGAAACTAAAGCATTCCAAATGATATTCTTTAGGTAACATATTAAATTTCTTCTTTACCACATCAACTATAATTTAGTCGTTTCAGTTGAAGATATTTCTAAATGAGAGCTCTCTGGTAATCCCCCCCCTACCTTTTTAATGAATGCTCTTTTCCCATTCATCATATTTTAAATGATTCTATAAATAATGTTATGTTAAAAAAGTTTTCTCTTCATAGTAGAGTACTAAATGAGGGTCCTATATAAAAGATCCTACAGAGTGAAATATTAGGAAATAACCAAATAATTGATATAGTCATTTTAATTGCTACCTTGTTATCTGTGACCTAGTTTGCTTAACAGTTTTTATGGAGCCTGATTCTCTGATATACTGGAGAACGTTAGATTCAGAATGGATGTAAGAATATTTTGATTTCTCTTTCACTTCTATTCAGTTGATAGTATTTCTGTAAAAACAAATTAGGCTAGTAAAACTCATTTTTAGTATTTTCCTAAACAGCAAGTTTATATTAAATTAGATTTAATAAAGAAGAACAACTTTTTTTCTATAATTATTATTCCCCACAGAGTATATATATCAAGGCAAACAGGAGAGAAAGTAATCTTATATTTTCTTGGAACACTATTGCACACAATCAAATAAAATGAACTTGAAGCCTACCTTTTTTTTTTTTTTTCTTTTGTCAAACTGAAAACAAGTGTGAGAACTTGTGGAGCCAGCATCAGGTTCCTTAGTTTTCTACTTTGTCTAGCAGATCTTTAATCTTCAAACTCTTCTTGACAACCCTCATCTTTATGAGTCATCTACCTAACCAATGCACAAAAAGGCATGGATTTACGATTACAAATGTTCCCGATGGCATAGACTCCATTCTCAGAACATGTAAAGGTCTAGATGAAAACGCTATAGAGTTGTGAAATAATTGTCATTTGAAGGTATATAGAAAGACTTCTTCATGAGCAACACTGAGAATAATAAATAGATGGCAAAGTAAGACACAGACATATGACAGGGTGTTGTAAGACACATGCATAGGCACACTAACATGCACATACATGACCATGGCATGACTATGGTGTAAGGATTCTCTATAGTCTGCCAGATCAGCCCCCTTACTCGACAGTTACTTCTTAACGACGACAGCTTATTTCTCCAGTGAGGATGAATATAGCCTGAGGTGTGGACTCCTTCCTCAACATTTTGTTTCTTTGTGCCAAGGAGTCCATGTGTGCACCATGCATAAACATGTATGAGATTATAATGATAAAATGAGAAATTGAGCTAAACCATCACAGAGCTGTACCAAACATCATAGACAAAGGGCATCGTAAGAAACAAGCCATATAAAACTGTGATGTTGTTGTTTGGGGGTAATTCCGAGTAACTCGTTTGTGTATTGTTCACTTTTGTTTCTTTGGCTTGGCTGCTAAGAAACTGAGAGTCATCTTTGCCATTAAATTCACATCCAGCCTCATAGTGTGTTCTTTCTTCTCTGGTCTTCATTTTGGCTAGGTAACATCTTTTTTAAAAATTTAAGTCATTTTTACTTACTTTCTTGTATTTCTTTTGAGAACCATTTTGATACTTTTTGATATAACACTAGAAGGAGAATAAAGAGAGGAAGGCAGGGGTTATGTAACTAAATTATTTATTTATTTAATTTGTTGAACTTCTCTGAACCTCAAATTCATCTAAAATGGACGGATATTAGAACCAACCTCAATGGAGAAAATGTGGCAAGAGATCAGCTAATCTTTCTTTCTTCCTTCCTGATACTCCCATCAATAAATAAATTGTGAATGTGCATGTGTGTGTAAATATGTGTGTTATATATGAAACTGTGCATATATATACACATATATTACAAGTAGATTATATGTACATACACATATACACACAACCTCTCCCTGCTCCCCACCTACAAATTTCTGGGATCAAAATCTTATTCAAAAAGTCCTCACTCACCAATTTCCAAAGTACTTCAAGGTAAGCAAACACTAATCTATTCTTCACTACAAATGCTGTTTTGTTTTTTGTTAAAATTGTGATCTATGGAAGATATTGGAAATAAGTCTGTGAAACGAGCCATTTTATGAAAGCAGAGTTTCAGTAATCTCTATGCGTTAAATAGGAGGCTAAAAGAAATTCCTCCCTTTGGGTCCCCCTCCCATCTCTGTGATTTACTCTGCCTGTCTGCTGCAACAATCATCACCACGGTACACAGTGCTCACCACTGACCTATTGCAGACAGTTAATCAAGAGCAGAGAGAGCAGCTTTCACAGTACAAGTAGTTGCTTGTTCTCAACTTTTTAAAGTTCATAATTCAGTCTTACTGTCATTTCTTTCCTCTTGCCGGTGCTTTATGAAAGGTAAAGCTGAACAGAAAGAAAACCAGAGTCATTAGCTGTTTGAAAGTTTAATGTGCTACCAAACCAGAATTAGATGTGATAATGAAATTTCCACAGTTGAAAGCAGACTTTGCTAACTGATGTATGTAGTGAGAAGGTGGTCACATAACCAATGAAAATAAAAACCGTGATCATTTTTTATATTTCTCATTCATTTTTTTGTTTAAACTGGCCAAATGCCAAATTAGACTTCAGTTGGGATACTTTAAAAAGCGGATTTAGTAAAATTCCACTTGTTTCGCTTAAGAAATATACATTCAATACTGACAGCAGAGATGTTGATCAAGTCACTTTATATCTAAAGACATTCCTGAACAATGGTTTAGGATTTATGGAATAACTTTGCTAACCTGTATTCAGCCATCTTGACTGGTCGGAAGAGCCATCCAAGTCACCAGAATCCTTTCCACAGAGCCACAGGATGGCTCACCGCACTCATGCAACTCTCCAGCCTGGTATTCAAGGCATGTCTAAATAGGATTCTGACTTATCCTTTCTAACCACTTCAATTTCTGCCTTTTGTGGTCAATATAATCAACATGGGTCATCATTTGTTCCCCAAATACAGCATATTCTTGTCTACTCCTTTGCCATTGCACATGCTTTTCTCTCCTCCTGACATTCTCAGCCATGGGGTCTCTTTGCCTCCCCTTGTCCAGGCATCCCCACCCACTGTGTCCCTCTTCCCAACACTTCCACTCAGGGACCTCTTACCTACCTCCATCTTTTGAAATTATATCCATTTAAAGTTCAGTTAAACTGCCCTTTTTTTAAGAAATTATTCCTTTTTGTCCACCCCAAACTAACCTGATCTCTCTCTTCTCCATCCAGAATCACTTACTTCAACTCTTGTATATCACTTCCATAGTCTTCGGCATACAGTAGGAGTTCATTTGCTCTATGACAAACGAATCAATGACTTATAGGCTATATTGCATTTTCATTTACCCCATAATCTTCTCCTCCTCCTTAGCTTATAACTTCCTTATGGCAAAGATGGGATTAGTGGGAGGAGGTACTTATTAATCTTTACAACCTTTACATTATCTAATAGTTTAATTGTACATAATCAAGAGTTGATAAATATGTCTTGAATTGCACGATTAAACTGGGTCGGCTGGGCTTGGTTAGAAGCACCTTAGGATCGTGCCTGGATTTATCAGAAGCAGTGCTAGTGATGCAAATGGTAATTTTCTTTGCTGATTCATAGCTGAATTTATATGACACTAAGCTTTGGAAGGTACCATTTTTCAAATTAAATATAAAAACAATAACCTTTCTGTGTGGAATGTTTTAAGTTCTCCTGGCTCCTTTCAGGCATGGGGACATCTCTGTAAGGTGTTGACCTAAATTTCTTCTGACCTAATTTCCTTGTTGCAAAAGGAATTCGGTGCAGCCAGCCCCCACTGCGGAAAGGTTTTGTTCTACATCACTGTCACATTTCAATGACAAATGGAATGAACTTTGTTAGTCCTTTTGAGATTCCAGAATAGCTCAGGATATTCCCCTCTAATATCTAAGAGGATTTCAGTGATTTGTCCTGCCGGCTACAGAGTAGAAAAGAGCCTCCCTCTGTCCCATGCATTCCCCCCTGAGCAGCCAGGCATACCTCATGGAAGCACCAGACGCTACTTGCAAACATTTTTTGCTGCATGGTAGCTGAAAAGAAGGTTGCTGATGAAATAAAAGAATGAAAGTGGCAAAAATGATGCACTGGGCTCTTGATTCAAGAAAGAGAAATGCTTCCTGGCACTAACAAACTCTACTTTGGTTCTAGTTCTAAGTATTTTGAAATAAAAACAAACCTGTACTCCTATGATCAGAAAAAATAATTTTCCTCCTAATGATACAGATCGACAAGAAAGCTTGTTTTCCCCACTATATTGTGAACATGTGTGTATATTTGTAAGTATGTGTGTTTGAGAAAGAAGGGGCTAATACAAAGAATAGGATTTAGTTCAAATAATTCAATAGCTATAAAAGCCATAAGACAATAGACAGGAATATAATAAAAATTCTTTCCCTTCCATTTCCTAAGAAAAGACAAAACAGTCTTCTACAGAGAATAGCTTTGGTGTATTACTTTCTGGAAGAAGAGGGGTTCCCTACTAGATGGCTCCCAGGGCTTCCTCTGTTGCTATTATTAACCAATGACCACCATCTGAATCATGTATTCTACAAGCAGTTTCGATGTGGGACCGACTGCTTTTCAGATTCAGAATTTTAATAATCATTTGAGCAATATGCTGAATGTACCTTAAAATGCTGAAAATTACTGGAATTCTCTCATGTTTGATCATACAAAATGTTACTCCATTATTTCCATTTGGAAGCAAGTCTCTTGGAAGGTCTTAAGGCACCACACCCTGCCAGTTGGTGATGTGGTCAGCAAAGTCGAGAGGAGGTCAAAGAAAGCAGCTGTCCCAGCAATTTAGCCTGAACCTAAATGGTAACATAAAGGAGAGTAAGAGGAGAGAAAAAGCTGACAAAGGAGAGCAAAACAGTCTGTTTCAAAAGCTTAAATCAAGATATAAGATAGACAATAGATAATTGAAAGGTTCCCTGTTGAAAAAGTTATTTCTAACAATAAAAAAAGAAGAAAAATAATCTGAAGGGGAAGGGAATTTTAATCATCCCCTCAACCAAATGCTGATCATCTCTTGAGAAACTCCCCCAAACGTCAAAAATCACAAGCAGAGTGAAAGATGCACCAAGATAAATAGGTTATATAAAAAGAAAGCAAGTCAAATTAGAGTCTTTAGCCAGCAAAGAGTCACTAAGCAATTACTAGGGGCAGACACGGTCCGTGTGCTAAGATAAATTATTACCCAATGGGCAAACCCCACTACTAATGTATTATTGCACCAAGATTGTGTTGTCCAATGGCCAGAAGAACTGATTATTTAGAATTGCATTTCTTATAGCCTAGTGCATAGTATTAACCTAAGTGCAGAGAGATGACAGCAGACAGCACAGAGGGGTAAGGGAGGAAGGGAGACAGAGACAAAGAGAGAGAGAGAGGGGATGTATATAAATGATAGGACTATAGTATTTGATTGGCTGGCTTGTGAGCAGAGCGGTTGATAATATTACCTGGATGAAACAGAATACATTTTCTCTTGAGAGCACTTGCTGGCATCCCTAGATACATCATTTACTGAAAGATAAAGAAAAAAAAATCTTTTGTGAAATCAAAGAAAATTATTATTTCCAGGAAGTTAGTTTTGGTGAAGGAATTTATTGTCATATTTCTGTGAGTTGCACAGTACCACAAGAATTTCTGAATGTGAAGCAAAATTTGAAAAGTTAAATGACGCAGTAAGACATGGTCACAGCAGATGCCATTACAAAATGGCCTAGGACAAGCTGTATATAAAGTAGAGACTTTGCCTGGGTGTTCTGCATCTCTTCCATTATCTTCTCCTTCTGAGTAAGGAGTTGGTGTGACCCCTCCACTTTGGTTCATATATGATGCAGTAAAGCTTTTAACAACCAAGTAAATTGGTGACCTGAAAATGCATGTCAACACATATGTAAGCCCTCCAGTGAACTTTAAAGTCACTGCCTCTCATGCGGACTAGCTTTCCATGGTTGTGTAGTAGAAGATCTATTCCAGGAGCAAAGGAGACCCAGCTGTTGTGGTCTATTTACTTAGCATGGTGCCCTGGCACCAAGACTCTCAGATCCTGCTGCAATACACACTTGCTGTTGTGGAAGGATCTTCCCTCTGTCAGACACATGGAAAGGAGAACAACTTCTAAAACCCATTTTTACATTACCAAGAACAAAGATGACAATGTAAAGCAAAAGCCAGGTCAAATTTAGCTACTCATAAAATTGGCTGAGCCTGCCTCTGCTCAGGGGAAAGCCTTGCTGAATCTCCACTTTCAGAAGCTGCACTTGATTGAACAATCAGACTGAAAAACCCATCGTCCCACAAGGATTTGTGAAGTGTTGAGCGTCTAGTATATGGGTGTTCTGAATGAAAGGATTTTGCCAGGAGTTTTGAGATCAGAGATCCATGATTAATTTTGACTACTTGGATCAGTAAAGATTGTTTTCCTTTGAAACAGAGCACCTATGAAATTATGTAATTTGAGGTATAGGAAAATCATTGCCGAATGAGCAGAGTACTTTGCTGCCCACAGAATCCATTTGGTAATAATTTCAGCATGAAAAGTAAGACCATTATTTTGATAGAACAAACACATTTAAAAGTCATGAAAGATTATATCAGTTAAAATTATTTGCATAAAATACGTTTCAGCACAAACTCACTCAGGTGTAGTACTATTCACACCAGAAATGCAATTCAGTGTGAGCTGTTTCCTAAAGGAAAAGTACATGTGAGAATTTAGATTATTTTGTCTAGCACAGCTGCTGCTTGTACTGCAAAAGCAGAGATGCAGCTGATGACAAGGTAGAATGGAACTTGACACCTCCACTGGCATCCAGCCAAGAATACAGAATGTTTTAGCCAGTCTATGGCATGTGATCCATTTCTTAATTGTTGATAACATATAATTAGGACAATCTAAGCCTAGTTTAATGAATGCAATAAGTTAAACTGCAGTGCTTGACTATACTTGGATAGACTTTGTTAGTCTTGGAGCACGGAACTGCAGAGTAACATTTTATAAACAGTACAAAATGGAATCTTCCCTTTACAAACTATCAGCCTAGAATTATGGCCGACATCCTAACCCACAGTATAAATTCTGTGCACTGTATAAATGTCAACTGATATTCATGGCCAATGTGCCCAAAATAAATTTTCCCCTTGAAGATTTTAAAGGTAAGATTTATGTGAAGAAATTGGGCACATATTTAAAAATGACAGACTACACGTTCTGCTAATCAGTTATCAACCTGATTTATTTTGACAGACTTCTTTCTAAGATGATCAGAGCTCAGTCTAGTGTACTACATGGGTTTTTTTAAATGCAATGATTTTCTTGAAAATAATGAATTATTAACTTTTTATTAAAATAGATTCATTGCATTCATCTCTCCACACCCATATTACTTACCTGTTGGTTTTGTAAAAATATTGTCATTGTAGAGCATGAAAAGACCTTTACCAAGGCCATAAATAAATTCAGCTGAATTTTTCATATCTCTGGTAAGAGATTTATTTTTTCCAAAGGTGAGAAAAATCCTACCTAGGTATAAAAATAATACAAGAAATAAAAAAGTTTTGAGAAAAGACATTTTAGATTTTTGACTGAAAAAATAATTTTTAAGGGAAGCTCTATTTATCCACAGCAAGCGTGCTTTCTCTGATTTTCTTTCTTTTTTTTTGTCTTTAAATTTGTTCTAATGTTATCAGAATTGATTTTTAGTCTCAGTCATCCCAAAGGAACTGTCTTGAGTGAAGCTCTTATCGGGGAACTGTAATGAAGAACCAGCTCGCAAAGCTGTTACTATGGTGCTCACATATCTGAAGAAATTTTTAGTGGAAATAAAATTCCAAAGCACTAAATTTAGAGGTATTTCGTTTCCTAGTAAGAGGTATAAAAATAGTACTACTAGATACAATTTAAATTCCAAGGGGGAGATATTTATTTCTGTATGATACTCAACCATGTACATTCTAGAAAGCCAGTTTCTTTCCACAAGCCTTGAGACAAATTAAAAATCATGTTAACTAATTCCCTCTTAGCCCCTCATCCCACCAGAGAATAATAGTTTTAAAGAAGGAGTTCTTTTCCATTGTCACATTTTGATTTTTCTGTTGCTTTTAAGAAGAAACTTTACAAAGTAAAGCATAACTATCTGAAAAATGTATGCTTCTTCATATATTTAAGAAAAAAATATTGACAATGATGCATAATTATAGTTTTAGATACTAAATTGTATATTATCTCCAGAGGGCAAAGGAGAGTTAAAGAACATCCTTGGTATCTTGGTATAGTTACTAGAAAGATCAGGTTTAAGCCATATTTTACATTAAAAGCAATAATTACTATGGTGTGCCTAAGTCAGCAAAATTCTCTTTTCCAAAAATGAAAATTTCCAGAAATCATGAAAAAGTATAGCCCTGAAATTAAAATATTTCTAAGTATCATATCATATGTAAATATAATTTTAATAAGCCTCTGCCCACTATTCAAATATATACCAAATTCCCCAAGTCAAATTACACTTCAGAAGTGTTGCCGAAATTACTACTTGAAGAAGAAATTTTAAAATCATCTTAAAAATTTCATTTTTGCCATTAAGCCACCAGAAACAACAGAAAAAAATCCTGTAATAATATTACATGGATGAGAATATTATATTACATCTGCACTTCTAGGTTCATACGAAAGAAGAGAGGAACTGGCATCTCTCAAGAAACGAAACTAAAGAAGTTACAGATGTATACTTTTGTATGAATGATAAATACTCATAATGATTGAAGGGGGAAATAAAGAGTATAGCTGTAAGCATTCCATCCATTATGTATAATTTTTATTGATATAAATATATATTTGAATTTTAAGACTTTTAAACAGTAAGATTTGACAAGTGCAGTAAAGAACAAGCTTCTCTGTTTATGCTGTTCCATGCATACAGGAGAGAAGAGTTCATGTTATAATTGGCTTTGGTTTTATCTGTTCTTACAAAGTCAAACTGTCCTTAAATGAAATTATTCGCAAAAGCAATCCACAGCGCCATCCTCTACATTAAAATGCAAACCTCATGTTAACATGAATAAATGTGCCCATAATTTCGGAGAATATTTTAGGAGTTGTGGCCATTATATGTGTTTTATTTTTAATGTAAACTTGGAATTTGGGAGAAATGTTACCTTGTAATTAGAACAGAATACCAAGACTAAGATATACAATGCAATGCAACAGTGGTTAATTCACTATTCTTTTACAAATATTTAATTCAATACTTCTGATTTTCCATCTGCACCACGAAGGAAATATTTCTTCAAGTAAAGTAAATGAAGAACCTTCATTAAAGAATTCACATGATTTTCTAGGTATACTTTTTATGTTACTGTAACTTAATTTTCACCTCTATCTGACCAGGCCTACTACAGATGGTGAAATAGAATGAGAAAAAATAAAGTAAAACAGAAGAGAATTTATTTTGCTATCACATAAAACAAAACTACACTGTAGCACTCAAAAAATAAAAATTATTGAAGCTTTTTCTTCTGACAAAACACTTAGAAAACAATCTCTAAAACTGTCAGTTTAAAAACTCCTCAGGAACATTACACTGTAAAAGTCACCTTTATTGTTAATTCGTTGTTGATAAAAGAAGTGTTTGCCTGTTTTTTTGTCACTATGGCTATAATTATTTCTCTTTTTTATAGGCTGTATACTAAATATAATCTACTAAATTCTTATCAATCTTTTGCTTACAATAAAACCAGCTCTCCACCGCCTCTACTTGCTAGACAAAATTGATTAGAAAGTGATTCTCATGTTAATTCTACCAGAAGCTAGAAAGTGCAAACTGCACATTCAGCTACATAGATATCTGGACTTTTAACTGTGTTTATGTAACTGTACCAGAAACAGTATTGTGCAAATAATGACAATATATTTCATGACATTCCCTAAATCACATTTCTTTTTGGTCTCATCTTCAAAGCCAAGCCAGAAAACTTACTCCTTTAGGTCAGGAAAGAATAAGAATTTAGCTTGAAAGCAAGGCTTTGGGGAGAGTGAATGGATTTGCTAAATTCTTTTAGTATCTACTTAACATTTCAAAACTAAGCCTAGAGGACTCAATCAGAACTCTCATTATAAAGAGAGGATGCCATCCACCTATGAACTCTCTAGGTCACGAGGCTTGCTGCTCTATGTACAAGGGCTCAGTATAAAGTTAAAGGAGAGCTAAGCCCATCCCTTCTGTTTCTGGAGGCTGAGAATGGTAGAAGGTGGAAAGCAATCTGAGACTGCATTTCAATTTCCCTTTCTGGCTTTCTTTTTTCTTAGTAGTTGTGTGCTGGGAAGCTCAAGGGAAAAGCAATCCCAAATTCCATACCTGACTCTAGAATGCAACCTTCTGCAGCTGTCCTTGCTGAGAACTCATCTATTAACCTTGAGGAATGGCTTTCTAGACTCCTCTGAGTTTCAGTGTGGCCTGGATAGAGACTAGGAATTTCTACAAAACCCCACATCTAAGCCCCAAGAGAATTGACAAGGCAGCTGAGTTGAGAGCTGGCAGGCAAGGTGCTTCCATGGCAGAGGCTCAGTTTGAGCTTTCCACCAAGGAGCCATTTAAGAATAAAGCAGAGACAGCGTTCTGTAGCACCAACCAAAGCCAAGGGGAGGGGGAGTTGACCAAGTTAACACAAATGGTGCCTAGATCAGCTATGAGTGCCAGCAAGGCAATAGACAAGGACAGCACCCCGAAAACCAGAGGATCAATAGGTCTCTGCACCGAAGAATACCAGCTCTTCCCTACCACTCCCAGACTGTGAAAGCACCCAGACACTTGAAGGGGTGCCTGGAAGTGGACAGAAGGCTGAAAAATCTGGGAGACTAGGCACGTTTTCCAAAAGAGACAGCATTACCTAAAGGGATGGTTTTAATTATTGGATTGGACTGAATTTTAAAATGCATAGGACTCTATATTTATAAGAGAACCAGAATAGTTATAGACAAAATAATGGAGCTATTTTCCAGGCACATCCAAGTTGCTATATGAGTGAAGTTAATGTTACATAACCAACACAAAGAAGAAACTTTCTGCAGTAAAAATAATTCCTTCTCCAAACACAGATTCTTATACACATGCAAGATCACAACATGATATCTGATGAGGAAAGAGGAGTAATTGTTTTTTACCTGAATCATCCATACTGGGTGACTTCATAAGTGAGTCAAATAGCTGCTTGGGTTTCCTTTTGGAGTTTGTCATGTCTGTATAAGTCAGGATTACCAATTCAAAAAACAACAACAACAAAATCCCTGCTCTTTTAAAATTTACTCATCTGCAAAGAGGAATTCTAATTATCTCAAATGGTTATCTGGGGAATTAAATAAGACTATTCATGTAAAGTTAAGGGCTTTCCATAAATTGGCTAGCACCATCTCTGTCCTGGTGCACCCCATCTTCATACCTTTTCTGAGATCAGTGAGGTTTGA